>NC_137783.1:57592571-57878099 GCF_963455305.1 Plecotus auritus | reverse complement strand
ACTGCCTCCCCGTGGGATGATCAAGCCCCATGTGCCCTGACCCGAAACTGAACCCTGGATCCTTCAGTCCGCAGGCCAACACTCTATCCACTGAGCCAAACCGGCGAGGGCAAGAAATCCAAAGTTTTAATGAAAGTCAAATATTAAATGATTTCTAACCTAGGGGCGCCAAAACACATGCAACTGTATCTATTTTATTGTTTTGTAGTTGCACTATGTTAGCTGATAAGCAGAAATTCCCACTACTATCTTTCAGGACCTCGCATTCCAGAACTTCTATGAGAAATTTTAATGATGATTGATGTCTTTATTAAATAATCAATGTTGTTAGAATATATCAATGTTGTTAGAATATGACCTATTTTTAATATAACAATGTCATTTATGACTCCATTAACTGATGACTACCATTGGAGTCCCCAAAACCATTTACTAAAGAAAGTAACTTTGGAAGAGAATCAATGTGTAATAAAAGATTTTAAAAGAAACCAAGAATTGCTGTGATACTATTAAGGCAGTATGTTTCAAAATATTAGGGATAATATAAAAAAGTATCTTTTAATCTATAAAACATTTAGTTTACTTAAAATATTGTATAGAAATGGAATAGTACATTATCATTAACTCCTTAGATATAATATGCATATCCATTCATACAGCTATCTCCTGTTCTTCCCATTAATGACATTCGATTCACAGGAATATCTGGCTACACTGGACTTTCATGCTGATAAGGCAATAAGTGGTTGTGTTATCATCATAATTATGCAGTTAATATTAATAATATGAAGGGAGCAAAGGGGAGGCTAGATATTAAGGCATGATCATCTGGGCAGTTTTACCAGGAAGCTACAGCTTCATGCTCCCCAGGGAATCACCTGTCCATTTCTTGCAGATCACTGGGGGAAAGGATCAAACAAAGGGAAGATGGGCCCATGAGCAGTGAAGTCCAGATGACTAGGGAAGGTATTTGCCTGTCAGTCTAGCCTGGGGAAACAATGGATTGGCTGGGGGGAAGTGGGTGGAGCCACTGCAAGCACATGAAATGTTGGAAAGTTAAAAAGCCCTAGACCAAGAGTTCCCTCTGTCTCTTGCTCTTATTGGCACTTCCTCTCTCTTGCTCTGTGACCCACACTTGCCCGTGCACTTGCTGTTCTCTCTCTATAGCCATGTGGCCTTAAGCAGCTGCATGGCTCATACCTCTGCAGACTTCACATGCAGAATGCTGGACTGGACTGAACTTGAATATGCAACAAAAATTCTGGGCAGTGGCCTTAACTCTGGCCCTGCTGAAGATTAGGATGGACTTCTTCCATGATGAGATGGACAAAGACAGAACCTTGGAGGGGAACCCCCTTAATTTTAGATAATCAATAAAGCTTTGCATGAAACCCCCATCCTCCCATGGGAGCCTTAGGAAATTCTTTTACTTGTGGCACCCCACTTCTCACCAATAAGAGTTGGAGCTGGGTAGAATCTGCCTCTTCATGTGGGGTGCGCATTCCCCATTCATCACATTTTTACCAACTCCTACTTCTTAAATAAGGGGTGCTCACTCGAATGAAAATGATCTGTATGGCTTGTTAAAGCATAGATCGAAGGATTCCACGCCCAGAGTTTTGATTTAACAGGCCTTAGGATTTGCATTCCTAACAGGGTCCCAGTTGTGCTGATGCCACTGATCCTTATAATAATGGGCTATAGACATCTGTTCCATTTACTTATCTTTTTTTTTACATAGTCCCTCTTGGCATTTAACTTCCTGCCTCCTAGTCTAGATCATACAGAAAATGTAACAGAATTTTTGCCAATAATTTACCTTTGCAATATGTTAGAATAGTTTGCTCTCTAGCAATGCTATTTCTACTCATAGGTGTTTCAATATGCTTTCTTGATTGGTTTAAAAAAAAGTGAAAGTATGCCCTTAATTTGAGGAACAGTTAATCTGAGGAACAACCTTGAGCATACTCCTGGGAGCAGGCTTCATATATTGTACATTACCCATGTGTGCACTGAGGGGGGAGGCAGTGTTAAGAATTCTTGCTTTTCAATGCCAATGCTCTGCATGTTCTAAGGCTTAAGCTGTATTTGGGGATTTGTATAATTCAAGTTCTTTTCCTCCTGGGAAATTTGACATAATTACATGTCCTCATATATACTATTGAATGCATTAAAGGATATCATGTGTGTACATATTAGAACTCATTACATATAAGTTCCCATTTCCCATCTCTCCTCTCCTCTGGTTAAAGTGGAGAGAATTTGGGAAAGTATCATAGAGGATATACCTGTTAGGTGGTACTTTCTCACTAGAGGACCGGGAGCATTGGGGTTTGCCAACGTATTTACTTCCAAAGTTTACATTATAGGCCCCCCTCAATCACGCTCTCCCTCATAAGAGAGAACATTAGGAGACAAAGGGTGACTCTAACCCATGGGAGAACACAGCCCTGTCGCTCAGGGATGCCTGGAGACTGTCTGTGATGAAAGAGGGGCTCTGCACCTGTGCTGTACCAGAGCTGCTGTACCAGAGCTGCCATACTACGTGCGGCTTCCAAGCACTTGCAGTGCTGCTAGTGTGACTGAGAATCTGAATATTTTAATTAAATTTCAATGTAAATCGCAACAGGAGTCTGTTCTATTGTACTGGGGAGTGCAGGTCTAGAGTTAAAGTACATTGGACAGGTCTGGATTCCAGTTCCAGCTCTTCTGGCCCTAGGATCGCAGGCAGATCTCACCTGAGGCACTGCTCGCCCCACCTTCGTGGTGGTCAAGAAGAAGCCATTTGGTTATTCAAGTACTGAGCACAGTGCCCAGCACACAGGAAGCACTCAATACATATGCGCTGCACTCGAATATTGATACAAGTTTTTCTTCTGAGTTGTCCGTGAAAGGAAAGTAAGTGTATTTTGTGGAAATATTACCCACTATGTTGTTTAGATTACAGGCAGTTGGTTGTGTGTGAGGATTTGAGGGAGCTATATCAGAACTTTGTCATCTGGATATTAAACTGGTAACTGGGATATTTGAGGAAACTGGACCATACACTTTGGGATTGTCTTGAAAAACAACAACAACAACAAAATAACTTGTTTTGGGTAGATTCACAGCAAGAATTGATCGATGCAATAAAACTGATTTTGCATGACTAATTTTAGGACATGCTCACTCACTCATAGCTGCCAAGCCAGCGACCGGCTATCCCACCTTTGAGCCCAGATGCTCGTGTGTTTGCCAATGAAGTGGGTGCAGCATCTGTCCTAAGAGCAGGAGTGGCCGTGGGCTTCACCTCCGATCACTTGAATTGTTTTGCTGCAGGCAATGTTAGAGTGGTGTCCCGGTTTCCTTATCTACCTAGTGGAGAGACACTGGTGCTATCTGCTTCTGAGAAACCCGGATGAGGATGCTGTATATTAAGCCTTAATAAATACTAAATATATGGTAGGTAAAGGAGGGGCAGTGTAATTAATTCAACTCTCCCATGTGGCCATGTGGATGGACTCTTCCCAAGAGGGAGCATAATTATAGAAAATATTTTTTAGCTGCAGATATGAAATGAGCGTAGTTTCTAGCTGAAATTTTCCTGGCTTTATCCATATGAAGCACAGATGTTTTATGAGTCATCTTTATATTAAGGCTGAGATAACCCAACTAGGTTTTAAAAGATTACATTTTTCAAATTATGCTGTTTCTCCAGCAGTGTGCTCTGGGAGAGGATCGGCCTTGGAAGATGATTGCAACCATGGTCTCCAGGGTCCCCTATCCAGTAGCCATTGATTTTCAACAGGTGCGCCGCAAGCATTTTAGCTGACTATTTAGTCAGGGGTACTGACCTCCTTTACCTTAGATTGTCAAATTAAAAAAAATGGCAACAGCCTAAACAACTATAACTTTCTGGTTTGAATGCATCCAAATTACACCTATTTTTAAATCATATCAGCAAAAAAACCCATATTTTTTGGTGTGCCCCAGAATTTGAGTAATTAGTTCACATGTGTTGTGAGATGGAAAAGGTTAAAAATCACTGCAGTAGCTTCTGGGAGCCTCAGGGTAGCCCGTACATCCTCTGATATAGAGGAAGCAGGTACAGGTCCCCCACTTTGTGTAGAGTATCCAGAGGGTGGCTTCTCTTTTCACACGGAGAAATGAGGAGGCAGCCATGGGCAGCTTCCAGGAAAGGCATGTTGCAATGAAACCCCTAGAGCGAATTCTCATTGTTGCACTCAGGAGTCAACAAATGGCCAAGGCCTGGCTGTTGCAGGCCCAGCTCAGAGGGCAGCTCCAGAGCAGCCCTACTTGGACCTGTGGCTCCATGTGGGCTGCAGGAGTGAGAAGAAAACAAGTCGTCTATCCGTTAACCTGGCAGCATCTTTATCTTCAAGAAAGTCCTCTGAGGTTGGTATGAGGTATCGCCACTGAGCTCAGTTCTCGGTTGCTGACTTGTGGGACTTATCAGGCACCTTCCTCCTGGGTCCTCGGTAGGACAGTCTCAAATGTCACCCAGTAGGTAAGTGACTCCCTTGCACTTGAAGAAGTGCAGATTGGCTAAAGTTATTGGCACTGGGAATGTCTGTGCTTTGGAAGAGAAACTTTCTCCCTTGATGGCAGGACTGTGATCTTGTGCACAATATACTAAGAACTTAATATTCAGAAAACAGTATGAATGGAAGTACGGTTTTAAATACCTTTGCCTGGAGACTGACAGCAGTCCGGTATGAAGTGCGGTAGAGCGGGCCCTGCAATTGCTTGCAGTCTGGCCTTCATTTGGAATGAACACAGGGCCCAGGTCTGCAGACTTGATGGTCGGTCCACTTTGCGGGTTTCCTGGGACTGACGGCATGAACATAAACATGTGATCATTGAGGTACACACACAAACACACTCACTCTTCTCAGAAAGATAAATCCAGAACCACTGAGACCTGTAAAGAAAGTGAGTCCCCCAAAGTGAAAGGTCTTCAAATATGCAGCACTTGGTCTAATGTGCCAAACAGGAGCCTGAACAGGAAGCTGTCTCAACACCTGCACTCAGGTGGACGAGTGGTCCTGGCTTACCGAAAACCAAGGGCTTTCCCAAACAAAAGGCCACCTCTTGCGTGGGCATTTTGGACACAGAAAAGAACTTCAGTCTCTCAGCTTCTTAAAGACACTTCCAGTCTCTGCTCATTAAAGTTTTGAAAGGTCTCATTGTCAGTTTCTCACCTCTCACAACCTCAGGGTGCATTATTGAACTGATGCATGAAATAGACCCAATATTTGCTCAAGTTCATCTCGTTGTGGCCAGGAACACATTGAGTGGGGTCTCCCCACCTGTACACCATGCCTATAGACTGGTATGATTTCCTCATCAGTGGAGAGTCAGGACCTGAGGATGTCCCAGTGGGAAGCTCAGCAGCCTCTCCTCCCACCCCCCCTCATTTCATAGAGGGAGCTTGATTCTCAAGAGATCCCATGGTTCGGGCAAGCTCACAGAGAAGGCCAGCAGCAGGAAAATGCCCAGAATTCAGGCCTAGGAATCCAGAGGCCAGACCTGTGACTTGTTTTAGGCATCTCTACTAATATCCATCTTCACTTTTATTTTGTGGGAAAATATAATGCGGTCAAAGCTGCTAAAAGTCTGTTCCTTTAGGGAAACTTCTGTTTCTCAAGAACGATAAGCATATCAGTTTGCAACAGGCATTTGACATTCAGAGGCCTGGGAGATCCAGCAAAATTATTAAAGAGAACACTAAATTTTTGTTTCTTTTTAATAAACATCTTTATCTTACTAACAGGAAATTACATGTGTCTGACCAGTCCAGGGTTCCAAACCAGAAGACTCTGTTAATGAATGGAATGTGGTAAACAATGGCTCAGATTGTCAGACAATAGGTAATGTCCAAAGCACACATTCAAATCCTACTGCTGTTCTTCTTCCCTCGGTGCCATAGGTGCTCTTCCTTCCTCTTTTGTAGCAAAGTTAGAGTTAGAGCTCCTGTGGACTTAGGTGATAAAACAGGGCTGGAACTCAGCAGTAAACTCTCCATGCCTGGCTGGACTTGTTCATGGCAGTTCTGTGTTTTAGAAGCAGCTGGCAAACTACAAAAATTACCCATAATGAGGTACCACCCTGTAGGTGAGGTCTTGGCATAAATATCTCCCAAAGCTCATCCCAATGAAGTTCATGTGCAATCAGTGAGGACAGTCTCCAGGCCAGAGACACAAATTTCCTCTTTTGACTTCTCACACTTGCTGTGGATCCTCTCATGGGCTAGGACCTGTGGTGAGTGCTGAGGACAGAGATGTGAGCCCCACGAATTCCTACATATTACTGTGATTGAACAAATGGTACAGTTCACAGAACAGAAACAGACCTGTGGCGACCTGTGAAATCTCTTCCAAATCCGGGCTGCTGAGCCACCTGTGTATTATACTCAGTTCCTTCTAGTGCCAGGGCTTTGCGGCATTTCTCTCACTGGAAGGTGCTGAACATCAGCCAGACCTGTGTCCAGCTGCCTCTGCTGCCTCAGTTTTCTCAAATATAAATTATGGCACCACAAGTATCCACCTTTGGGCTTCTAATGAGGATTAAGTGTCAATAAACATTAACTGATTTTTATCAAGTGGCCTCTTGCATTAAGATGGTCTTGGTCTCCTCACTCTTCAGAAGAATCCAGGACACACTGACTCATCTACCCTTTCTGTCTTCTAAGGCATGTAGGATCAAGCAGGGGTTCTCTTTCAACTGTGTCATCCTCTTGGAAGCTACCTGTGGCAACCTGACAAAGTGGAATGTGTCCCTCAGCTACATCTGGGTCAAGTGGATTGCACAGGTGGTTAACAGCAGAGCCAAGAGAGATGTGAAAAGTTCCAAATTCCAGAAGGGCACTTGCATGTGTCTGTGAGTTATTGGCAAACATTCCAGGCCCGTGAGACTAGCCATGTGGCCTAAATGGTCTCAACTGGCCCTCTAATTCTGCTCAGCTGGATGACCCCTGCTGAGTGCTCCTCTCAAGTCTTTACTGAAAGCCCCCAATTCATATGTGTGTGTATGGGTAGTGTTAGCAGGGGCATCTTAGAGCACTCCTCAACTCCACCAGCTAGCTACAGACTTGACCTGGATGGGCTTCTGATCTTTAGCATACTGTTGTTGCCATGGGCCCACCCATACTTTATGTGATTGCAGGGTAATTGAGCATTACTCCATGCCCAGCGACAGCCCCAGAGCAGGGGGGACCAGGCATCACATGATTTCCATCCTTCCCTAAAGCTTCTTTGCTGGGGAATATCAGTCTTCCTCTTTTTATATCCAAGGCAACCTTTTCTAAATATCTACACTACATTTTAATTATAATTCCAGTTGTAAGAGGGGAAAAAACCTAGATTGATAATCAAGGAAAACTTTGAAAATTATTTCTAACTCATAAAGCACCAGCCTTTGGATCACCTCATCCCAGAAGTGCAAGACCATAACTAGTTTTATTGAAGATAAGAGTGCTGTGTAAGCAGATAACTGTACTTTGAAAATGAGGAGGCCTGGGGTCTAATCTCAGCACCAAAATTTAGCAGTCTTCTAGAGCCCAGGCCTCAAGCCTGGAGCTAGAGAGGAGGGGTCCAAGCAGGCTAACGAGTGGCTTACAGAATTTAGAGACTAAGCAAACACCACAGCAAGAGGGAGAAGAGGAGTGGAGACCAGAGCACCAGGACACGGGTAACACGCCAGGATTTCCATCATGGGAAAGTGGAAGCAAAACCAAGAGAGCTGCGTTCAGGTCCAGCAAAGATATGCAAGCTGCTTCAGGGCTGGGCCTGTGGTAACCCCCAACCATGGCCAGGATGTTCCTGTTGTCCAGGACTTAACAAAGCCCCTCATCATGAACAGGACATACCCTTGATTCCCAGAGTTTGGCTTTCCACTTACTGTGTGATCCTGGGAAACTCAACCTCTGGAAGCCACAGCTAACTCATTTGGAAAATGAGGAGTGTGGGCCAGAAATTGAATTCCCTCTGCATCCCTAACGTGACTTTAATTTCATAAAGGACCATTCCAGTATATTAGCATGCCAAAAACATGTATTCAAGTAAACTTAATTGGAACATGATACTAAGTCAACATAGAGTGCACAGTCCAGTTGCTTTCTGCATCACCGAGTCTCAGGAGAACTTCACACTAATCCAGGCAATCCATACGGTGAAGTGTAGCTGAGAAGTGATACCATGAAGCCATTCAGTTCAACTCGTAATGCAATCATTGCTTATTTTGGGGATGCTCTACGGGCCAGAATGAAGGGAACACATAGTGATGTTGATGGCAACTTGGTGTATTTAGAGGCCGCGGAGGGTTTTCCCGGAAATCAGAACACTCCATCTTGGAGCTCTCCTCTGAAAGAAATTGGAGGCACTCAGAGTCAAAGCCTATTTTGGCCAAAGTGTACAGTCAGAATCCCTCTGCTGTCAAATGTGAAACTGTCCTGAGATCCAGGCAAAGCACAGACAGCCAGTTCTGTGGCTTCTCATTCATTTTCTCCTTTTAACCCCTCTGCTTCCGAGTGAAATGCAGAAACTCTCTTGGAATGGCAGAGGCGCCTGGCCTGATGCAGTAGCCTGGGGTATGACAGGCTCATGCCCATAGGATTAAGGGCATATGAGAATTCAGAGGACAGAACACTGAACCCCTCTTTGATCAGGGAAACAGAGTAGAAAAAGACATCCCAGGGAGGTTACACAGCAATAGCAGAGACAGGGGGCAAGAGTCAGGAGGAGAACAGCTCTCGCTACTCAACCCCCCACCCCACCCCGCTCCAGACATTAGGGCACTGTTGCTTAGCACTGTTGCTTGGACAGAGTGAAATCAGAACCTTTAACTCAGTCAGCTCAGAAATAGCATTTTCCCCAAAGCTTTTATATCTACTTGGAATCAATTATCCTGCTAAACTTGTTTTCTTTTTATTATTTAGTATAATTTTTTTCTGATAAAAATACATCTTCAGTAAAAAAACAAAAAACAAAAAACAAAAAAAAAAACTTGAAAAAATGTAAAAAGCATTAGAAGAATCAGATATAATTCTAATATCCAAAGAAAAACTTCTGGATGCAATATTATAGATATTCTTTGAGGAGATTTGGAAAGTATGTACTATTGTGTTTTCTTAACTAAAATTTAGTATGCCAAGTTTCTCAGTATATTCTATTTTCCTTCTGTATCACTCAATGTTTGTTTTTAATTTTCAAATATTGATCCCATACTTATCTCTCTGTATTTATCTCAAGTCCCTTTTTATCTTCTTAATTATTTTTCTTTTTTTACTTTAAGGTGGATCTTCATTATAAGATTTTTCTCATTCATCGTTTATGATCACAAAGACAACTCAGGAATTTTGTATATTTGTTTTATATTTAGCTACCAGGTTGAATTTTATTATTAACTCAAGAACATCAGTTAATTATTATAGGTTTCCAACATATGTGAATGATGTGTTTGTCTTCTTCTTTTTAATTATTACAGCCTTTAAGCTTCTTGTCATATGTAATAGCTATAACATATTTTACTGATTATTATTTTGTCTTTAGTTGAAATATCTCTAAAATTATACCATTGTGTTGTACAATTGATTCAAATATTACAGTAAGTATTTGCTACCACTTTAAAAAATGTTTCCATTTATTCATAGTGTCTCTAAAATTTAAAAAATAGCTTTAAATCAATAATGGAAGTTAAATTTTATCAAATACTTTCTTCACATTTTCTGAAATAATTGTATGGTTTTCTCTTCCTTTGAAGTTCCCATTGTGGTGCATTATATTGACTTCCCTCCTATATTAAGTCTTCCTTAAAGTGTTGAGATAAATGCATTCATTAGTCAGGAGCTGGAGTACTTTCTGGTACTGACTCTGGCTAAAGGGTAGGAAAAATAATAGGGAGGACAGGAACCAACTCATCCCATGATTCCATCTAAATGCAAGGGAGGCTGTGCACAAGTGGTAAAGAAATGGGGTTTGGTAACACATGACATCGTTTCTTATACAACTTTCATAGTATGTATTAGTCTTTGAATTATGTGCTATATTCTATCTCTAGTATTCCACTTAGAGCACTGCATATGGATCCAAAACCCAAACCAGCTAGTTGTTTTTGTAAAATTTTGTTATTAGACATTAAATGCACTGCTTCCCCCAATTTATTATTGTATGCTTAGAAACACTGTATGAAGTATCTAGATTATTTGTTTCTGAACTCTTCTTTTCAAATATTTCCTATGTGGAACTTTATATCCAGATTTTTATTATTATTCAAAATTGTTTATTTTACACAATTAATAATTGTTTAATAAACTTTCAAAAATAATTATTTACACTGAGCTGTAGTTAAACAAATGAGCTTCAGTCATTCCTACCAATGTTTATTATGATGATCTTATGCAAATTCCAATACATTGATTCATCTTCTAGTTAGCAGCAGGCATGTCCTGCTTTATTTTCATAGGTTTGGGGGTTTTTTACAAATGAAAATGCAAGGTTCTTGCATAAGTATATATTTTGTCTAAGCCTAAATTCTTCTAAATTTTTAACGTGATTTTCTCCTTTAAAACTTGACTCTTTTTAAATGTCTTTTGTCAGAATTGCAAGAAGTTTGAAGCCAGACTAACTTTTTCTTTCATTAGAATATTCTTCTTTCTTTTTTTCCTCCTCCCCTTCTTTCCCTCTCTCCTCCTCCTCCTTCCCTTTTCTCCCTGTTTCCTCTCTCTTCTGGTTTTTCTTTCTTACTTGTATGCTTCTTGGATTCTTTATTCTTGAAATAAAAAAATAAAAAACACCAAGTAACTGCTCAGGAACAGAATGATTTTAATTAAATTTGGCAATAATTAGTGAACTTTTCCTGACTAGATTTTTTTTTTTTTAGTTTAGCTAAGATGTCTTTGTTTCTTGTAGTATCACATTAACTGCATTTATTATGTATTCTCCTCATGGATTTCCTGTTAAGTATATATTCAATCTTCTAAATATTTCTTCCATGTCTATATTAATTGAATATAACTGAAAGTCCAATTTAAGGTAGTTTAAATAGTAAATAAAATCTATTGGTTCTGTTTTGAAAATCCAGAGGTAGTTCTTGCTCTAGTTAAGGAATGAGAAGAGTTCTTGACAGTGTTTCTGTCAGTTCCCTTGGCTTCGGAGTCCTTCTTGTGTTGTTTTCACCTCCAGGCTAACTTCTCAAACATTATAGGGAATGGTGCATTTCCAGCACCATGCAGGATTACAGTCTTCCTCAGTCACATCCAGGTAAATCTCTTCCCACAATCACTAAACAGAAATTTTAATCTCCCTAATTAGGTCACCTTGAATGCAATGCTCAGCCCAGAAACAATCACTGTGGAAGGAAAGAAGTGGTTAGTGATGGGTCTGCACCATCCACACCAGTGGGCTGTCCTATGAGAGTCAACTGAATCCTCCTTCTCAAAGTTCTTGCATCTTTAGCCTAATTTTCATATATTTATCCTTCTCTGATTTGGGAGTAAATTTCTCAAGTTAATTCTCTCTTGGACTCATTAAGTTCTCTGTGATTGTGGAGGTAAAGGAAGTGGATTGTATTTCTCATTTTCATTTTAGTTTAAAAATGTATTTCATGTTATAACTCCATCAGGAATATTGTTATTCATTATATACATCCTGTATCCTTTCAGATCTTGGTGAGAATATGACTAAGAATTTTATTTTTTTCCTAATTGGAGAGGCAGTTTTTCATGCTCTGTAGGGTGCATTTTTTTTTTTTTTAATGTCAGGCATCTTTCACAGGCTCAGTGATTTTACTCTTAAAATTTTCCCATATAACCCTATACACATTTTGAAGAAATTTCATGTTATTTTCAATAACTGAACTAATCTGATATTTGGTATAACTCCTTGCCCTGGTGAGCACTGAGGGTGTTGAATAAAGTTGAGTATATCTGCCATTTAGCAGGTCTAAATCTTTTCTTTTTCAAAAGAATCTATTTAGGGTAAGTGTTGGGGTTTTCTTATTTCCTCCCATCTCTACTACTCCCCACAATTTGCCATTGGGTCTTTGCGGGAGTGTGGTTATGTGCCTTTGTGACCCTGGGAGGAATAGGACTCCATGTTTGCACATGGAGTGTGAATAATGTTTTTACATTGGCCTCGATCTTGCCAAATCCCTGGTTTTGCAACCAGGGCCACATGGCCTTCAAGCCTATAATGACACTCAATATTGCTGACCACAAAACCTGTTGCTACCTCTTTGAAATGATATCCTAACCCTTGGCATCCCTTTCTTTTTAATCCCAAGACTCTGATGGTCTTCCAGCTCCATCCATTCAACATGGTCCCTCCCCAGGGATTGCAGGAGCTTCTGGACCCCTGCCTACTGTATGGTGGTTATGGGGAGCCAGCAATGTCACCACTGGCTGCTCATCTAGGCAATCCCTCTACCAGTGCTACACCATCTCTTCCATGCCATTTTGACCATGTGTTTAACCAAATGAAGAATTTTACATCATGCTACACCCAGGGAGGTGGCTCAATACTCTATTCTTCTGAAGCTTTCTCAAACTTATCTAAAATTTTATAGCTCCTTTCTGCTGACTTGGGTGATCCTACCCTGTGGTGAATCTCTGACACTCAACTGCCCTCTCACACCCTACAGGGGAAGAATGGGTGAAATTTCCACCCCTCTTTACTCTCTAGCACCATGAATCATATGTTGAGATGTCTTATGTCTGTGTTTATGATATAACTAGAGGCCCCGTGCACAAAATTCGTGCATGGGGCGGGGGGGGGGGGGGGGCGGGCGGGGCGGGCGGGTGTGTGTCCCTCAGTGCAGCCTGCACCCTCTCCAATCTGGGACCCCAGTGGGATCGGGCCTAAATGGGCATTTGGACATCCCTCTCACAATACAGAACTGATGGCTCCCAACCACTCACCTGCCTGCCTGCCTGATTGCTCCTAACCACTTCTGCCTGCCAGCCTGATCACCCCCTAACCACTCCCCTGCCAGCCTGATCAATGTCTAACTGCTCTCCTGCCAGCCCGATTGCCCCTAACTGCTGTCCCCTGCTGGCCTGGTCACCCCTAACTGCCCTCCTTTGCTGGCCTGGTCACCCCACCCCTAACTGTCCTCATCTGCAGGCCTGGTCACCCCCAACTGCCCCCCCCCCTGCTGGCCTGGTCAACCCCAACTGCCCTCCCCTATTGGCCTGGTCACCCCTAACTTCCCTCCCTTGCCAGCCTGGTCGCCCCTAACTGCCCTCCCCTGCTGGCCCAGTCACCCATTGCCAGCCTGGTTGCTCCCAACTGCCCTCCCCTGCAGGCTTAGTCACCCGCAACTGCCCTCCCCTGCAGGCCTTGTCCTCCCCCAACTGCCCTCCGCTGCAGGGCTGGTCCCTCCCAACTGCCCTCCTCTGCAGGGCTGGTCCCTCCCAACTGCCCTCCTCTGCAGGCCCTGCCACCCCTAACTGCCCTCCCTTGCCATCCTGGTTGCTCCTCACTGCCCTCCCATGCTGGCCTGGTCACCCCCAACTGTCCTCCCCTGCAGGCCTAGCCCCCCACACATCTGTCCTCCGCTGCAGGCCTGGTTCCTCCCAACTACCCTCCCTTGCCAGCCTGGTCACCCCTCACTGCACTCCCCTGTTAGCCTGGTTGCCCCCAACTGCCCTCCCCTGCAAGCCTAGTCCCCTGCAGCTGCCCTTCCCTGCAGGCCTGGTCCCTCTTAACTGCCCTTCCCTGCAGGCCTGCCCCCTGCCAACTGCCCTCTCCTGCAGGCCTGGTTCCCCCCAACTGCCCTCCCCTGCAGGGCTGGTCCCTCCCAACTGCCCTCCCCTGCTGGCCTGATCACCCACAATTGCCCTCCCCTGCTGGCCATCTTGTGGTAGTCATCTTTTGTCCACATGGGGGCTGCCATCTTTGACCACATGGGGGTGGCCATCTTGTGTGTTGGAGTGATGGTCAATTTGCATATTACCCTTTTATTAGATAGGATTGCTAATTATTCTACCAGATCTGACTCTTTGTAAAGAGTCAGAAATAACCAGGAAGTATATATTGGGTTCATATCCACCAACTGCTCATTGCATATGAAGAGGCTTGCTTTCAGGATTTCTGCTTAGGCGTGCTATTTGCTCTAGAAGGAATTCTCACAACATAGCTTTTTTTGACCTCTTCCTTCTAGCCAACCTTTGCTCCTCTGAGGTGGGAGTATTAGGAGTTACCACTGATGTCTTTGTTTAGAGGGAAACTAGAGTCAGTACTCTGCTTTTCTCAATCCAGATGCATCTGCTCTGTTTCTAACAGGAATTTCTATGCATAGCTGGTGGTACTCCATTTTGCTGCCAATGTGGTGCTTTCTATTTTTATATTCTGTTAATCCTTTCTATAGAAAGCTGGTAAAGGCATATTTAGATATTAGGGTTCACATTACCATATTACCTACAAATCAGAATGTGTTTAATAAACTGTGAGGCCATGGAAAATGCAATAAATTACCATTTTATCTTTCAAATGATTTTACCCTTTGTCTCCAAAGATGACGTTCTCCTACATTGTCAGAAAGGTTGTTTTTCCAATAGTGTGTTTGTTGAATACTTCCTTGTCTGGTTTCTTTTATGACCAACAGTATCATATTTAGCTAGTGGCAGATATCACAGGCAAGGACTGTGGGGTAGAATGTGGTGTTTTAGTGCCTGATGGTTAGAAATCACACATTTGCAGCATTGAGCCCTCAGACTGTGTCTGACACCGTCACATCTGGAAGGGGTGTGGCATAACAGGCAGGAGGATAATATCTACAGTTACTAGCTTTGATACAAACATTAGCACTCACACTTGCTAGCTTTCTGACTCCTGCTAAGGTGCTTAAATTCTCTAAACTTCAGTGTCCCTCTCTATAAACCACAGTGATAAGAACTTCCTTTTACTACTAGTAAAACATATAGGGCCTAGAACCCAGTATGCACTCCAGTACGGTAATTCTTATTATGACTATGGGTATATTGGTAGTGATAGCACTAATACTACTAGGGAAAGTCCATGGAAGTTCTGTCTTGCCAAAATCAAATTCACTGCCAAGTAAGCTGAACATAATTGCATTCCACGGTAAATGTTTCATGGATAAACGAAGACTTCCTGAACAATGGTCTTCTTGAGGATTAGGAAGATGGAGCTTCCCAATAAAGCTCTCGCCCAACCCATTCTATGGGAAGTAATTTTCTAGGGATTGAAGTTCTTCTTAAGGGGACAGTTGACCCTCAACATGCACGGAATAACAGGACTTTTTTATGGCTGACAATTGGCTCTTGTCCAAGTGGCCCATGAAGTGTATGGCCCAAGCATTTATTTTACAGATCTTTTAAAGGGGGCTCCAAATGTTGCTGGCTATCTGAATGTGTAAGCTGTTACATGTGAAGGGGACCACCCATGTATACTTAGGTTTTTCTCTTTTAGAAGCAGGAGCACATTCCAAAAACTGCACTAGGTATGTCTTGCCAATCTAGGGTCTCTAGACTGTTACTATAAACGTTTTCTTGGAAAATGGACTCCACACTCATTTTCTTAAACTAGAATTTAAAAAATTTTGTATAAATGGAAGATCTTAAATCAAAATCAGATATAGAATTAGTGGTTTTTAAAGCCAGCCTCTGAACCAGAGGACAATGTTTGAGCATGGGGGCCATTGTTGATCATGTCAGTAGTGCACCTAGTTGCAGGACATGATAATGCAGTCAGTTCTAGTGGAGTGAGGACATTTTCAAGGCCAATTACTATGGAAACCCTGAGGCTATTATGGTTAAAGACAGTCTGCCAATGCTTGGTGGGCTCATGGCCTAGTTTTCTAGGAGAAAAATCATATAAACCAATAGTCATTACAGATGTAGGTCCTATTCAGTGGTATGAACAAAGTGCTATGAAGCAGGAAAGAGGCAACTGGTCCTGGGTAATAACCATGGGGGATTTCCTAGAGATAGTGGGGGTGTTCCTAGGCCTTGACAGACACATTGACCATCACCAGGATAAGAATAACAAAGTCTTCTGAAAAATAGCATCATTCAAAGAAAACGAGTTTGTGTTAAAACAACAAAACAAAAATGATTTTGCCATAATAAAATTGTCCACTATAATTGCTCTAACCATGCATTCATTAGCAATAGACTTATTAAAAAAGAAATTTAATTTTTTTCCATATGTATTCAAAATGGCATATAATGTATCTTCCTAGGAACAAAAATGAAAATGTCTCCAAAGTGCCTTCCAGAGGGTTAGAGCAGAAAGGAGCATGTGTTTCTCATCACCTCCCAAGGGGCACATGGAAGGCAATTCCCAGGCAGAGAGGAAAGTCACACCTTCTAGAGCTGTCTCCCAGCCAGGAGGAGGTGTGAGTGGGGCATTCTGGTCTGACCATGGGGACTAAGTAAGGTGGGGGGACTACTGGCCTGAGCAGAGATTGAGACCCTAAGTCAGAAAACTGGGGTCAGGTTCCAGCTCCTCTACCCAGAATGAGTCTTGCCAAGATGGTGAACCTCTCTGCCCAGCTTTTCCCTAACTTCCACTTTAACAACCAGAAATGTTGCTACTTTTAGTTAAGCTCCCAGTCTTTTGAGATGGACATTCCATCTAGATTTTTTAATGCATTTTTTTCTATTTACTTTCAATCTTCTAAATCCTTTTATGTGTGACCCTGGAATGTAAGAACTGAGGACAGTTCTGAAAACAATGTCTGCAATGTTTCAAGAGATAGCATTTTCTGTGTGTGTGTTGTCCAGCTATGCTTCATTTTAAAAGCACCCATTGTGCTAAGTTGATGCGATCTTTCCTTCTTCGTGGCCCACATTGGTGAGGAAGGGCATTAACTGTGAGTTGCTCAATACATATTTGATAAATAGCTATTTCTGTGGCCCTTCCTCTGGGGATATTTTCTGTCCCTCTTCCTCCATTGGTGGTAATGATATTTTCCTCCCCAAGGTTATCTTAATGTCCCCAGAGGCCAGTGGTAATGCCAGGCAGATAGAAATCCATATGTAGATGTCAATAAATGGGTCAGTCACAGAGCAGACCTGCCAGGGAACAGGAAGTTCAGGGTCTGGGTTAATCTTAAACCATCCTATAGCTTCTTCCTGACTTAGAGGAGATAGTTCTGACCACACATCTCTTAATCAAAGAGAAGTCACAAAAGGATTGCCCCAGAACCAATACAGGGAAGATGGCTTCAGACTACAACAAAGCACCACCCTGTTAGCACCACAAGCAGCACACCAAAGAGTGGTCTTGGCCAGCACTAGACCCTACTAAGGTGAATTTCACTCCCTCGGGTCAGCTCACACATAGCAGCTCAGTGTGGTCATGATCAATTCTCACAGCCAGTCAGCCTAAGGGCCAATCCCACCCACTGATGCGCCAACAGAAATCAAGGCTCAATTACAACAGAAGGGTACACACAATCCACACAAGGAACAGTCCTGGAGATCCTGGATCAAGTGATCATAAAGAATGTGCCACTGGGCACACCTACTATATAAGACCACCCTGTCAAGACTGGGAGACACACAGATCTACCTAGTATATAGAAATAAACACAGAAAGGCAACCAAGATAAGAAAACAAACAAACAAAAATATGTCCCAAATGAAAGAACAAGACAAAACTCCAGAAAAAAAAATTGGAGGCAAGCAATCTACCAGATACAGAGTTCAAAGCACTAATTATAAAGATGCTCAAGAAACTTTGTGAGAAATTCAACAAAGAAATAGTAAGCATGAAAAAGGATGTAAAACTATAAAAATAACTCATCAGAAATGAATAACACAATAACTAAAATAAAGATTAATTAGAAAGAATTAATACTGAATTAGATGAAGCAGGGGATTGATTCAGTGATTTGGAAGACAAGGCAACAGAACACACCCAATCTGAACAGCAAAAATAAAAAAAAATAAAAAATGAAGATAGTTTAATGAACCTCTGGGAAAACATCAAGTGTAACAACATTCACATCATATGGGTACCAGAAGGAGAAGAGAGGGAAAGAAATTGAGAACCTATTTGAAAAAACAATGACTCAAACTTCCCTAATCTGATGAAGGAAATAGACACACAAATCCAGGAGGTGCAGAGAATCCCAAACAAGATGAACTTAAAGAAGCCCACACCAAGACACATCATAATTAAAATGCAAAAGGTTAAAGACAAAGAGTATAAAGAGAAAGACAGTTACTTACATAAAAGGGAGATCCCATAACACTATCAATTTATTCCTCAACAGAAACTTTGCAGGCTAGAAGGGTTGGCCTGAAATACTCAAAGTGATGAAAACCAAGAATCTACAACTAAGACTAAAGGATAGATAAAGAGCTTTCCGAACAAGAAAAAGCTAAAAGTGTTCATCACCATCAAACCATATTCTTTTCAAGTGTACATGAGACATTTCCAGGACAGACAATATGTTAGTCCACAAAAGAAGTCTGAATAAACTTAAGAAGATTTAAATTATATCAGACACCTTCTCTAACCATAATGATATGAAACTAGATATCATTAAAAGAAGAAAGAAAACAAAAACACAAATATGAATAATAAAATGGCAATAATGCCCCTATCAATAATCACTTTAAGTGTTAATATATTAAATGCTACAATCAAAAGACAAAGAGTGAATGGATAAAAACAACAACAACCAAGACTTTTACATATCTATATATATATATGTATAAAAGCCAAGTGACTAGAATGACAGGAATGACCGGAACAACTGGTTGCTATTACGCACACTGCAACCAGCCAACCGGCCTGATTGGCAGTGGGTCCAGCTGGCCAACCTCCCATGTCCCCTTCTCACAGCTGGCCGGGCTCCACCCATGCACGAATTTGTGCACTGGGCCTCTAGTGTTGTTTATAAGAGACACACTTTAGATTGAAAAACACATTCAGACTGAACGTAAATGATGGAAAAAGATATTTTATGGCCAATGGAAATAAACAAACAAAAAAGTTGGTGGGAGAATAATAGACAAAATAGACTTTAAAACAAAGGTTATTGTACTAGTAAAAGACAAAGAAGGACTTTTCATAATGATAAAGGATTAATCAAACAAGAAGATATAACCTTTGTAAACATTTATATACTTAACATAGGACCACCTAAATACATAAAGCAAGTATTGAGGAACATAGAGAGAGACACTGACAGTAATACAGTCATAGTAGGAGATTTTAACATGTCATTGACATCAATGGCTATATCTTCCAGACAGAAAAGAAATAAGGAAACAGCATCATTAAATAACTCATTAGACCAGATGGATTTAATAGATATTTTTATAGCATTTCACCCCAAAGCAGAATACATATTCTTTTCAAGTGTACATGAGACATTTCCAGGACAGACAATATGTTAGTCCACAAAAGAAGTCTGAATAAACTTAAGAAGATTTAAATTATATCAGACACCTTCTCTAACCATAATGATATGAAACTAGATATCAATTACAAAAACAAACAACAAAAAATAAACCTTAAAAAACACATCACACGTGGAGACTAAATAACATGCTACTAAATAATGAATGAGTTAGCATTGGGATAAGAAATCAAAAGATACCTTGAGAAAAATAAAAATAAAAACACAACAGCCCAAAATCTATGAGACACAGTAAAAGTAGTCTACAGAGGGAAATTTAAAGTAATACAGACCTACCTCAAGAAACAAAAAACTCTCATAAAATAAGAATAAAATCTTAGCATTTGTAACAACATGGATCGACCTAGAGGGTATTATGCTAAGCGAAATAAGTCAGACAGAGAACAAAAAATACCATATGATTTCACTTATATGTGGAATCTAAAGAAGAAGATAAGTAAACAAATAAAACAGAAACAGACACATAGATACTGAGAATAAACTGATGGCTGCCAGATGGGAGGGTGGTTGGGAGACTGGGTGAAAAAGATGAAAAGATTAATAAGTACAAATTGGTAGTTACAACATAGTCATGGGATGTAAAGTACAGCATAAGAAATATCATTAATAATCCTATATAATAAAAGGCTAATATACAAATTGGTTGACATCTCTATGATGCACACTGACCACCAGGAGACAGCCACTCAATGCAGGAGCTGCCCCCTGGTGGTCAGTGTGCTCCCACAGGGGAAGCACCACTTAGCCAGAAGCTGAGCTCATGGCTGGCAAACACAGCGGTGGTGACAGGAGCCTCTCCCACCTTCGCAGCAGCACTAAGGATGTCCAACTGACAGCTTAGGTCCACTCCCTGGACAGCCCCCGAGGGCTCCTGGACTGCGAGGGCACAGGACGAGGTGAGGGACTTCACCCTGAGTGCACGAAGTTCATGCTCCAGGCCTCTAGTATTGTAATAACCATGGAAGATGCCAGGAGGATACTAGATATTTTATCATTCTAGTAAATTATATAAATGTCTAACCATTAAGTTGTAGAAATGAAACTAATTCTATCTAATAAAATAGTAATATGCAAATCAACCATCACTCTGCCACACCCACAAGCCACACCCACCAGCCAATCAGGAGTGAGTATGCAAATTAACCCAACCAAGATGGCTGCAGCCACAGAGTGAGCAGGAGGCTTGGGTTTCCCCTGCAATGGAGGAAGCCAAGCTTTCTGCATACCCTGGCTGGCCCAGGCCTCCACTCAAGGCTACAAAGTTTCAATTATAGAAGATAAATAAATCCCAGATACCAGGGCCTCCACTTGGGTCGCCGGGGGGCATGGCAGGCCTGCAAACCACCACAGGCTTCTTTCCCAGGCGGCCCCACGCCCCAAGGGAACCCCCACCCTGATCCGGGACACCCTTCAGGGCAAACCAGCTTGCCCCCACCGGTGCACCAGGCCTCTAATGCTATCTAATAGAAGAGTAATATGCAAATTGACCATCACTCCAACACACAAGATGGTTGCCCCCATGTGGTCAAAGATCCTGCCCCCATGTGGACACAAGATGGCCGCCACAAGATGGCCAGCAGGAGAGGGCAGTTAGGGGGGACCAGGACTGCAGGGGAGGGCAGTTAGGGGCTGGCAGGGGAGCAATTAGGCATCAATCAGGCTGGCAGGGGAGTGGTTAGGGGGTGATCAGGCTGGCAGGCAGAAGCAGTTAGGGGCAATCAGGAAGGGAGGCAGGCAAGCAGTTGGGAGCCAGCAGTCCTGGATTGTGAGAGGGATGTCCGACTGCCCGTTTGGGCCCGATCCTACCGGGATTGGGCATAAACGGGCCGTCGGACATCCCTCAAGGGGTCCTAGATTGGAGAGGGTGCAGGCTGGGCTGAGGGACACCCCCATCCCCAGTGCACGAATTTCGTGCACCGGGCCTATAGTTTAAAATAATATTGAATGTCAACTATAATTGAAAAATTAGAAATTAGAAATACATACACACACACATACACACACACACATATAACTGGAGGAAGAAAGTAAGGTTAAAGGTCAGGTCTCTGTGTGCCAGTACCTGGACTATTGGCTGTAATGAACTTCCCAAGTTTAGTTCAAGCAAATGTGATTTGGGAAAGAATAGAAACTCACAGACATCTAATAAAAGTAAAATGACTGAAAAATAAAACAAAACAAAAAACCCTGGTTTTTCTCTCCATTGTCCAGAGCATCAGTTCCTAATGCCTTAGTCTGGAATTTTTAGTACTTCTTTGAATTTGACTTTTCCTGTGGTGTGTTTTGTCTTTCTTCTCACCCATCTTTCCATGTGTTTGCCTCCACCTGTCCAGCCTTCTCTGAAGACTCCTATAATTTCACATTTCCATGCCTCGTCTGGTCTGTTTCCTCTCCCAGATGCCCTTCTCTTTCTCTACCTGGCAAACTGCTACTTCTTTATCTTTATCCTGTAAGAGCCATTGAGAGTTCTTTTTGAAAGGTTGTGACGCATGATCTGACTCCTGTCCCACTCTTCCCCGATGAACTTCTAGCTTAAGAACCTTAACCTTCCTCTCTAACATTCTGCTTAGTTCCCTCCATTCTATGAATTTCTTAAGTATTTCTACTTTCTCAGCACCTGGCAGAGGGCTCACCCAGGGAAAATGCTTGGTAAATGTTAATTGAAACTTGGACAATAATTGGAAGCAGTTAGCAGAGAGCAGGAGCTGCTTTGCTTCTGTTGCAGGCTAATGATACCTGTAACAGTGCTGTCAACATGTACTGTGGTGCTTTAACTGGGGGGCTGATGGTGAAAACCCTGGAAACAGAGATAAACCAGCCCTGGATTGCTTTCCTCGGCCCAGGGATAGGGTCTCAACCCTTTCCTTGTTTGACTCCTTCAGCATGGCTCCAGTCTGTCCCTCAGTTAAGTGGGTTTTACTCAGGGGTCTTGCTTCATGTCCCACTCTCTTATAGCATCAGAGGGCAAATATTTGGCAGATTTCTGTCGACACTTGATTTGTCTTGTACTTCTAGAAAACAAGGAGCTGTCACCAGGAGTTTTGGGAATGTAGACACTGGTAAGAACCACAGACATAGGGCAATAAGCTTGGATGGCAGCACTGCATGATATTCTATTCCTGCAACCTGCTGTGTGCATGCACTACCTTCTAGCCAGTGAAGGGAGCTTTTTTTAGAGGCTGCTGGGACTTAGAATAGCCACAGAGACCCCTTTATCTAAACTTCTCATTTGATGACTAGGAAATCTAAGGCCTGTGGAGGTACATGGTCAAATGCGTTTAGTTAATCTAGAGGTCAAAGGGCACCAGGTAAGGAGAGAGGCTTGTAGAAACATCCCTTCTTTCAGGACAGACTCTTAGCAACAAGGCCATGAGAGACTAATGGATGAACCAGGGAAAAAAGACACAGAGATTCTGGAGAGAAGAGTCCTAGGGTCCTTTGGCTGTATATGTTAATTTGTATGGCGTGAGACATGGAAGAAAGTCACCAAAAATTTGAAAGTGCAGAATTCTCTATGCTACTCACCTGCCATCCTTGGGTTAATTTCAACACACCTGCTGGAGCATAATTCCAGTGACTTCTTTAGGAAGTCTTTTGGAATGCTCCTTCCTAGATCAACTTGCTTAATTATTGATCTTACTAGAGGCCCGGTACACAAAATTCATGCATGGAGGTTGTGTCTCTCAGCCCAACCTGCACCCTCTCCAATATGGGACCCCTTGAGAGATGTCCGACTGCCCATTTATGCCCGATCCCGGTAGGATCAGGCCCAAATGGGCAGTCGGACATCCCTCTCACAATCCAGGACTGCTGGCTCCCAACTGCTCACCTGCCTCCCTTCCTGATTGCCCCTAACTGCTTCTGCCTGCCAGCCTGATCACCCCCTAACCACTCCCCTGCCAGCCTGATTGATGCCTAACTGCTCCCCTGCCAGCCTGTTTACCCCTAACTGCCCTCCCCTGCAGGCCTGGTCCCCCCAACTGCTCTCTCCTGCAGGTCTGGGTCCCCCCCCTCCCCAACTGCCCTTCCCTGCAGGCCCGGTCGCCCCCAACTTCCCTCCTCTGCTGGCCTGGTCACCCCTGACTGCCCTCCCCTGCAGGCTTGATCGCCCCCAACTGCCCTCCCTTGCAGGCCTGGTCCCTCCCAACTGCCCCCCCTTGTTGGCCATCTTGTGGCAGCCATCTTGTGTCCACATGCGGGCAGCCATCTTTGGCCACATGGGGGCAGCCATCTTGTGTCTTGGAGTGATTGTCAATTTGCATATTCCTCTTTTATTAGATAGGATAGAGGCCTGGTGCACGGGTGGGGGCCAGCTGGTTTGCCCTGAAGGGTGTCCTGGATCAGGGTGGGGGTTCCCTTGGGGCATGGGGCGGCCTGGGCGAGGGGCCTGTGGTGGTTTGCAGGCTGGCCAATCCCCCGGTGACCCAAGTGGAGGCCCTGGTATCTGGGATTTATTTATCTTCTACAATTGAAACTTTGTAGCCTTGAGCAGAGCCAAGCCTCCTGCTTGCTCCTTGGCCACAGCCATTTTTGTTGGGATTTATTTATCTTCTATAATTGAAACTTTGTAGCCTTGAGTGGAGGCCTGGGCCAGCTAGGGTGTGCGGAAAGCTTGGCTTCCTCCATTGCCGGGGAAACCCAAGCCTCCTGCTTGCTCCGTGGCCACAACCATCTTGGTTGGGTTAATTTGCATACTTGCTCCTGATTGGCTGGTGGGCGTGGCATGTGGGTGTAGCAGAGTGATGATTAATTTGCATATTACTCTTTTATTAGATAGGATAGTATCAGGTCCATCCCTTCAGAACACTTACCATAATTGCAATTTCTACCTGATTATTAGGTTGAAATTTGTCTCCCTTGTTACACTGCACATCCCATGAGGGCTTAAACCCTGTCTGCTTTGGTTCACAATTGGGCCCCTAATGCCAAACAATAGTTCCTGGAACTTGGTATGTTTAATTAATGAATGAAATGATAAATAAATAAGATTACTAGAGAATGAGTGGCTCACAAGAGATTCTTTAAAACTGAAAGCTTGAAATTATTAAGAGAACCAAGAGAATAAATATATCAAAAGCAAACAAAAAGTTATGGCACAGATGAGAGGCACTGGCTGTCATGCAGGCATGCCTTCATAGGGTTTGGGTCTATGGCTGTGAAACTGTCTTAGTCACTCAACACATATTTGATGAGCATCCATGACAAGTTGAGCTTTATGCTACTTATTGGGGACATAAGGATGGCTATGTCTCTCTTGGACTTTCTAGATAAGCATAAGCTCTAGACCCTGTGTACAGGGCTTTAGAGTAAGAATTATACTGGGTGAGTTCATTAATAGGACAGTAGTAAGAGAAACTTGGGGGGCTGGTGATTAAAACACAGGTGATCAAGAGACTTGGAGAGGTTAAGACATTGTGAATTCCATGTATTGGATCACTCATCCAAACAGTCATTCCAGTCAGGAGGGACAGAGAGCTTCCTATCTGTGATTCTAAAATGAGCATTTCAAACTTCCATCCTGAGGTTATAAATTTGTTCCATTCAGGAAGGCAGCATCATGCTTAAGAATGTGTGCCCAGGAGCAAGAGAGCCTGCTCTTCCACTGGCTATTCCACTCACACACTTGCCCCTCACTGTGCTGACCGCATTGTATTGTTGTAAGGATTAATCATAATCATCTGGAAAGTGTCTTGCATGGTGCATGCATGCAGTAAATGCCTACTGAATGTCACCATAATTATCTTTATTCATTATTCCTACACATCAATGAAGTGGGGACACTCGCCTCTCCAACTCCACAAAGAAATTTTCTTGTCACAGTGATTAGGAGCAAAACAAGAAAGTCCGACATGCTGCCATCATTTCCCTGCAGTTTTCAATTTCCCTTTTCTAGGAAGAGAAGCAGAAAGAATAGGAAAAATGTCATATGGCAGATAATCTTCCCTCCTCCAGTTTTGTTTTATTATTCTTTTCCTTCAGGCATCACATGAAAAAATGGGAAAATTTTTTTTATAAAACTTCTTAGCTCAAAAAATTAAAACCACATTTCTCTGCCTGTGGCCTATGACTTCTTCTTACAGATGGCTTTGGCGGAGCTCCCTGCCTCCAGACCAGTGGCAGTGGCTCTCCTTCACTGATCATCGCTACACATGGATGACACACCACCGTGCGAGAGCCCGAGTGGAGCAGAGAGGCCAGGGCTAATGTGTGAGATAGTTTCATTCGAGCTGGAATAAAATTGCAGCACAGTGGCCTCTTTCAAATATCTGTTCTACAAATTACTTGAAATAAGATAATTTGAGAAAAGGCCTTCAAATGAATGATAAGAATCAATTATGATGTAATTACGTTACATATATTTTATTTTTTAAACTTTACTGTGACACTGTAAGGGGCCATTATTATAATACCTCAGTTAACAAATGAAGGAATTGAGGCTTTAAAAAGTTGAATGATTTGTCCAAAAATACAGAGCAGTCAATGTGCAGAACTGGACTTGAAGCAACCATTTCACAGTATCTCGTCTTCCATTTCCAAGAGCTCCCAAGTTATGTCATTCCAACTCCCCATGACTTCTTAAGATTTCAAAAGAAAATTAGTTATGCTATTTGAAACTGCAAAGGAAGGAAAGGAAAAAAGGAGTAAAGAAGGATGGAGTGGAAAGAAGAGAAAGAAAAGTAAATGAGTGGCACTAGGCATCTGTATTCTCCCAAACCATGAGAAAAGATTCAGCTCCATACCATAAGTTAACTGGAAGAAATAGCACTGGCTTTACATGACACACAAAGAAAACATTCACTGTAATCCTCTTTAGATATCTCTTTTCCTCCCAGAAGATTTAAATTCAGAGAGCTATTGACCAAGTCCCCTCTCTCTTTCTGTAGAGTTCTGTGACTGCCGCCTTATCCTCTCCTTTCATTGCACGGCTGGCTCAGGCACCCTGCTCCACAGAAGCCTGGGCTCCACCTGTGATTCTCCTGCCAGAAATTGGAGTGAACAGTATCTTCCATCATCTTAATTATAAGGCCCACTGCTCCCTTTAAAATAAACTCTAAATAAGAGGAGCTTCATGAAAAAGGAAGTATGGTTGATCTTAGAAAAAAAGTGGAATTTCCAGTAGAAACTAGAAAAGGAGATAAGGCGCCAAAAGCGTGTGGAGCATCCAGGAGGACTTTAAATCCTAAATTGAGATTAGTGAAGCAAGATAAGGCACGAGCAAGGAGAGGCTGAGATGTGAAACAGAAGGGCTGACAGTGACCATGTCCAGGAAGAGGTGCAAGCAAAGAAAATATGTGGGAGGGTGTGAGGGGAAGGTTTCCTCCATTGTTTACTTCTGAATCTTGTATTTGCCCTAATAAGTGAATGGAGGTGGGCCATGTTTGGCAATTGTGTTTGAATTTTGAAGAACATGATGCTGGATATGTGGCCCTGTTCAGAATTGTCATTTTCTTTGGGCAGCTTGGAGATTCATGGGAATTTTGGAGGAAGTGGGAAAACCATGGCATTTGGGAAGCTCAGTAACACCCAATATTCTGACGCTAAGTCAGGGTCCCTCCCCATTGTACCACGGCTGCCTTTCACATTAGCTAGGTGATTCAACATCTCAACTCTTGATGACATGGAAAACTCTAGGAGGTAAGGCACATACTTGTGGGTTCTTAACATTTTGATAGTTTGGCTATTGTACAGGTTTTTATTAAATGCAGACCTACATACACACACACACACACACACACACACACACACACACACACACACAAGCAAATAGTCCTAAAAAGAATTCTTCTGAGCATCAGGTGATACTTTGGCCTGGTGCCTCTGGGCCCTTGGTATGCTGGTTGAGGGAGAGGGAGGAGGTGAAGTGATTAGACTTCTCCTGGTTAGCTGAAGGTTGCCACTCAGTGCCATGGAACTATTGTGCTAGGTAGTGGCATCCCTGTTCATACACTTTTGGAGAGTTTAACATAAGGGAAATTCCTGGTGCCTTCAGTGGCATCCACAGAAACTTGATAGGTTTACTATTTCTTGGTTTGGTGAATTAGAGATGACGAGGTTCTGGAGGGGTTATGGCACAGCCCCTCCATTTGCCAGATTTGGAGCATAGCATGTGCTAAGACTCAATAAATTCTTATTGGATGACTGGCAGAGTGGATGTAGATGAATGAGTGAATGGACTAAGGCAGGAGGACCTGGGTTCCAATATGCTTTCCGCACTATGCTGGTGGTGTGGCTGCAGACCTCACAGTTCCCCAAGGAGGAGCACGATCATTTCAGAGCCTTTGTAAGGTGAGCTTGGCCCATGGTCCTTGGCTAGAGGCTAGGGACGAGGCCCCAGTTCCTCAGGGATGGTGCTTCGTCTTCTGATTGGTGCCACAATAGTGTTGCTGGTGGAAAAGGGGTCCTTGCAATGTCACAAGAAAAGCATTTTGGGGGCCACGCATAGGAGGATGCGGTGTAGTAGTAAGGTTTCTTAAAGCTAGAGCAAACACAAAAAACTGTTCAGCTCTGTCCCACTGTGGAAAAGTCCAGCATTGTCTTCATCGGGCCCAGAAATAGAGCCAGTGTCCAGAAATCCTGTGCCATTGGTTCAGTTTAGTCCAGTCTCTTTCCCCATCTGGCTAGTTTAGTCTGTTCCAAGCTGTGCTCCCTCTGGCACTGCATTGCTAGACTGACAGGCCTTTATGGTTGTCATCTTGTCTCTTCCCCTTTATTGTTTATTCCATTCCTCTTAGTCATGTGTGAACTGGTAGTACCCTGGGGAGATTGGGAACCTGGTCCTTCCTCCCACATGGTGGGGGAGAGGTGTTAATCTCTTGGGGAGTGGGGGGCAAAGCTATGATCCCCTGGGGAGTGTGCGGAGCTGTAGCTTCCTAGTGAAGCAAGCTTATTGTCCAATTCAGCTCCATAGTAGATTAGGCTTCTGAATGTCTGATTCCCTTTGCTCCCTTTCTTTGTTGATATCCAGCTACCTATGCTAACAGCAGCAGTTCCTAAGTGAGGTGCAGGATAAGCCCCTCTGGGGGAAAATTGATGGGATCATCTGCCCAGATCCACAGCTTGCTGGGCAGGACTACACTGAGGGGCACATTTCCCTGAGAATGGAAGTGTTTGACTCCACCCCCGGGGCCCTGCTGTGCATTCAAGGCTTTAGCAACAAATACTCCAGAGCAGCTGCAGCTAGTCTGCCTTTGCATCTCTTGGTCAGCCTTTCTCTCTATGACCAAATTGCTGAACACGACACTTGGATTTGTTAATAAATAAGATACATTATATGCCCTTTAAATAATTAACAATGAATATTTTGTTAAAAACATCCATTCCCATTAAATAAAAGGTCTGCCTGACAATAGCTAAAACTGCTCCCAGTATACTAGTAATCTGTTACTGATTAAAACTTAAAATAAAAATCTTTTGACAAAATTTAAATATGCCAAGTTTGACCTAAGAAAGATTGACATCATTGAAATGATGGCCACAATTGAAAACTGAAAGTGGGCTCTGTCCTAAGTAGGAGTGCCCATGAAGGTCAAGTTATAATCTGTCCTTGCACCATTCCAGGTGAATCCAAATTTACTTGTCTTGGTCCCAAAAACTTACCTCCTTGTGGAAAGTGAGGAAAGAAGTGGAAGGAAGACAAGGAGAAGGGACTCTGGATGGGTCATTACTGCTGAAAGATCAAGGTCTCTTCCAGACCAAGGACCCACAGGTCATTTGCAGCAGGGTGATTTGAACATAAGAATTTTAACCACAATTAAACAAACAAGATGAATTATGAAGATATGCTTCAACCATAAATGCTTGTTCCTAAAGAATCTTAAAGCTTTTGGCCTTTGCGTTTGTATATTAGTGAGATTGTGAGGTATAATATGGTATTTTATTTTATCTTCTTTTGAATTCTCCAGCCCATTAATGCAAGTTACATGTTCATATTTTTATTATTCATATGTTTATTGACCAGAAGTTATTCCTCTTCTGTAAGAAGACTATTCATGCTTTTCCCTATTTTAAAAAACATGGTTGTATTTATTTTCTTTATCTACTTGAATGAGTTTCTTATGTGTTATCTATGCTGATCCTATGGCAGTGTATTTTCTATGCTGATCCTATTTGTATATATTACACATATTGTCTTCCTGTTCATAACCATATTTTTCTTAAGGTGTGTTTTGGTAAAAAAAAAAAAAAAAAGCTTGTAATTTTAACATAGTCAAATTTTAGTAATTTCTTACATAGATAGTATGCTTTTCTTATTTAAAATGTTCTCTACTGTAATTTTTAAAAATTATTCAACTACATATTCTACTAAAATTTTAATATTTCTTGTTTAAACATTTAAATTCTTATCAGCCTGGATTACAGTTTTATATATGATGTAAGATCAGGATGCAATGGTGTCTTTGGGCACATTTAGCACTCCTTTCTTCCCCCATGAATCTGGTAAACTACATCTCTCATATACCAAAACTCTTTATGTGTGCTGATCTCTTTCTGAGCTCTATAGTTTGTGTCTTTGAAAATATATTTGGGCCCTGTATTAATTTGTCTTAATTATTATAGGATGAATATTGGGTTAGTTATTTCCTCTCTCTCTGCTCTTCTTTTGAAATATCCTGGTTATTCTTGGAACTTTATTCGTCCAAACAGATTTTAATATCAATTTATCAAGTTTTAAGAAAAACCCTTGAGATTTGGATTAGAGTTACATTGTCTTACTTTGAGACAATTGGCACCTTAGTGATTCATTTCATTTCTATAATTACAGTCTACTTCTCCATTTATTTATGTCTTCATTTACACTCAAAATATTGTTTTAGTGTTCTTTTTCCCCATTAATCTCACCAGAGATATGTGTATATTTTTAGTTTTTTTTGTTCGTTTGGTTGGTTTGGTTTTATCCATAAAACATCTCTTGGTCATATTTATCTTTTTTATAGTACTTTTCTTTGGGATCATTCCGTTGTTCTTTCTCTAATCTTGAATTTTTCAGCCTTGCTTCTAAATGTCTCCTAATCCCAACCATTGGTGAGGATGCAGAGCAATGGAGGTTCGGTAAAATTGAAGAGGTTCTTAACCTACAGCTCAGAAATTCTCTTTCATGGTTTGGGAAACTCTTGCATATTTTCCCTAAGTACAGCAGTGCTGTGTGTACCAACAAAACAATAGGTTAAAAAAAAATGTCCACCAAGAGAAAATGAATGAAAAATGGTATATAAAAGAATGGTAATCAACATGTAAGACTCTTATAAATGAAATATTTAATAAAGAAACATGTTTTAGAAAAACACATGCAGGAAAACATTTTATTTCTATGAAGTTAAAAACGGGCAAAATTAAACAATGTGCTAGTTAGAGTTATGAATTTAAAAGAAAGGCAAAGGGCCCTGGCTGGGTGGCTCTGTTGGATGGTGCATTGCCCCATAAAACAAAAGGTTGTGGGTTTGACTCCCTGTCAGGGCACATACCTAGGTTGTGGGTTCCAGAATCTGGGTGCAACCAATCAATTTCTCTCTCTCACATGAATCTCTCTCTCTCTTTCTCTCGTCCATAAAAACATACCCTCGGGTGAAGATTTAAATAAATAAATACAAAGAAAGGCAAAGGAATTCTAATTTCTAGAATTTGGTTACCTCTGTGGGAAGAGTAAAAGATCACTGAGAAGGGAACTTCAAAGGCTTTGTAATGCCCTATTGATTATTTTAAGTGTTAGATACATTGATATTCCTTGTATTATTACTCTTTAAACTGCTCTATCTCTGTCACAGATTCTTTTATATTTGTAAACTTATTCATATAAAATTAAAAATAAAATGAGATAACGGGAGTATTTTATTACAACTAAAAATAATGATAAGAAAGCAAAGATGTTGGAGTGCAGGTGTATAGCTCAGCCCTCACCAAGGTGGTGCGTGGTGGGGAGCTGCCGGCAAGGTGGTGGTGATGGTGTGGAGGCAGGGCAGAAAGCACAGCCACTCACAGGGCGCTAATCTGGAGACATGCGGTGCTTGATGACCTGGCCAGGAAGCCAGACAGTTAAGCTTTAGGGGATGTGAAAGATGAGTGCGTGTCAGACGCTGGCTCCATGCCTAGACCAGAGGATGGATGAAGGTTTTGAGAGGGCCCGGAGTCTATCCACAGCAAGTCTATAGTGCAGGAATTCACCTGGAAGAAGCCAATAGGCTCATGTGAAGACTGTTCTTCCTCTTCCTGCTTCTGGGCTCAGGTAGGTTGGTTGGCCTGCATTTATGTCTGCTTCTTTACTCCATGTCATCGAATCTAAGCAATAGTGTTGTTGATTCAGCAAACATTTGCTGATTTCTTGTTGCATGCCTGTGCTGAGAAATGGGCAGGGTGGCACAAAAATGATTGAGGGCCAGACCCTCTGTAAAGTAACTCAGTAGGACCTGGGGTCTGTGAGGAGGAGCCACGAAGAAAAAGCAGTGCTGACTTAGGTAATCACTCACCAATTCATTGGTTCATTTAACATTCATTTGTCAATCCCTGTGCTGGGCTCTGGGAATAAAATGATAACCAAAGCGTTGTCAACGCCTTAAAAGACTCACAATCTAGTTAAGGAGGCAGACACTTCAGCAGAAAGTTACAATACAATGTGGTAAATCTAGCAATAAAATGATTCAAAGACTATTATGGAAATGAGAACAATACCTCATGGCAGGAGGGGAGGAACTGAGAATAGACATATAAGGAAAACTCTGAATTAAACAGTAGATGATTAATATGAATTAAAGAGAAAGAACACAGAAACAAGATTTCATACAAAAGGGGTGCTGTGAAAAAGGCACTGAGGCAAACGGATGAACCAATGCAAAAACAACCCCCAGCTTGAGTGATGGAAGCTGAGGGTGGGGTAGATCATGGAAGACTGTGGCTTCTGGGAGAGAAGTGGATTTTTATTGTAAAGGTAGTAAGGAGACCACTGAAGGAGTTGATGATGACTATCTTTTGATGGACATAGTCTGACTTGAATTTTCCATGAATACTATGGAGACTGTGTGCAGAATGGTTTTGCAGAGATCAAAATGAAATCAGGGGAGCTAAGGAAAGACAAGAACAAGCTGGAGTTAAGATGGAGTTCTGTTCTGAATACGTTGTGTTTGAGGGACCTGAGCGATACCACTTGGGAGAAATCAAGTGAGCAGGAAGCACTGAGTCGGGGCTGAGTCTGAACTCAGTCACCTGAAGAGTCTACCCTAGACTCCTGGGCAGTGGGAGAGGGGCTGCAAGGAAACAGTACCTCTCTGTATGGATTATGGCCAAGATCTTAGACCCAGCACTGAGAAACCAAGAGGGTCAAAGGAAACAGCTATCAGGACAACACATGGTCAGTGTGGGTCCTACACGCCTTCCTTGAGCTTGGCAAATCTGGTGGAAAGCATTCCCAGCATGTCACAGTTTTTTTTTTTTTCTTTCAACAGAATATGGTTAAGAAAGAACACCACATGTCTGAACTGCATGTAAATCAGATGGAAGGTGGTTCACAGGAGATTTTGGTCCAAATAATAGGTCAGACCTTTTCAAGCTCCATAAAAACAGTCGTAAAGATCAGTATCTACAAAAAACCTGAATTCCATTTTCCACTAAAGAAAATGAAAAATCACCTGGGGCCCCTTGTCAACTTCATTTTATTGGTGGACAGATGGGGAGAGAAGTGGATCATATCTCATTCCTTTAGTGGGTTATAGAGTCCAAGAATCAGAATCTCATGGCTCAGGGGCATGTATGAGGTCAATTTACCTGATTGCCCTTCAGAAATTTGAAATAAATCTTCACCAGTTATATTACAAGAAAGAATTCTTTCAGTGGCCCTAGTAGGAGGTCAAGACAAGCTAATGTTCTGGGACCACTGGGGATGTGAAGGGAGTGGAGTGGTGAATGGGCCCTTGGAGTAGCATAGGAAAATAATACATTGGATGATGTCAATGAGGAAAAAGTGATTTTGGAAATAAGCCCCTTCCAGTGTAAGCTGGGTTACATGTAGGTTTGGCAAGAAAAAATAATAAAGTCTGAAAATTCAGAAAAAAATACTTAATCCAAAGCAGAAAAAAAGGAAATTAGAGGGTGATTGTCATCATATTCCACCTATTCTACCTGCCTTGGTTAGAGGTGCCCGTGCATATAATACATCACATACATCAACAAAAAACTATTGAATATTTGCACATTTCATCCACCACAAATCATCATTTAACCCATGTTGTGTCTGACCCTCAGAAAAACTGTCACTTGCCCAAGTTCACACAGTTAGTAGGCAGAAGCGTGTAGAAGCAAAACTCAATCCTTGTGGGATAATTTCTTCCAGAAGAGAAGCCCACTTTTTATTGAGAATATATTTGTGAATTACTTTTCATTGAAGTAAAATATATAATCTAACATTTTAGCCATTTTAATAATACATTGGATGATTGTATTATTGCCATTTTAGCCATTTTTAATTATATAATTCTGAGGCCTTCATTACATTCAAAATGTTTTATAACCACTACATATTTCTAAAAATTTTACTGCCCCAAGACAGAAACTTTGTGACCATTAAGTAATAACTCCCCACTCCCCTCCTCAATGCCTGACAACCTCTAACCTACTTTCTGTCTTTACAAATTTGCCTAGTCTACGTATTTCATATAGAGGAAGTCATACCATATTTGACATTTTATGTCTGGTTTATTTCAATTGGCATAATTTATCAAAATTTATTTATATTTTAGCATTTAGCAGAACTTTATTCAGTTTTTATGGCTAAATACTATTGCATTGCATGTATATATCACATTATGTTTATCAATTTATCTCTTGATGGGCAGCTGGGTAGCTTCCAAGTTTGGATATTATAAATAATGCTGTAATGATCATTGGCAGAAAGCATCTGTTTGAGTCCCTGTTTTCATTCTTTGGGGCATGTTCCTAGAAGTAAATTTGCTGGGTCATAAAGAAATTCTGATTAGCTTTTTGAGGAATCACCAAACTGTTTCCTCTGGTGGCTGCACCAGTTTACCATCCCACCAACAATGTATAGGGGGTTCCAATTTCTTCACATCCACTTGTTTTCTGTTTGATTTTTTATAGCTACCCTAGTAAGTGTGATATGGCATCTCATCTTGTTTTTCTTTTAAAATATATTTTTATTGATTGCAAGGAGAGAGAGAGAGATAGAGAGAGAGAGATAGAAAGAGAGAAACATCAATGATGAGAGAGAATCAATGATTGGCTGCCTCCTGCTGCATATCCACTACTGGGGATTGAGCTGCAACCTGAGCATGTATGTGCCCTGTGTCTGGGAATCAAACTGAGACCTCCTGGTTCATAGTTCGATGCTCAACCACTGAACAACACTGGCTGGGCTCATTGTGGTTTTGATTTGCATTTCCTTAATGGCCAGTGGTGCTGAGTATCTTTTCATGTGTTTATTGACTATTTGTATATCTTTTTTTAATAAAGTCTATTCAAGTCCTTTGAATATTCTAAATTGAGTTGTTTATTTGTGTTGAGTTCCATGAGTTCTTTATTATTCTGGATATTATCATGTATTAGATATATGATTACAAATATTTTTCCCATTCCATGGGTTGCCTTTTTACTCTGTTGATAATATCACTTAAAGCACAAAAGTTCTTAATTTTGAAAAGTCAAATAATAAGCCATATATAATCCTATCTAATAAAAGAGTAATATGCAAATTGACCATCACTCCATCACAAAGATGGCTTCACCCACAGCTGATGCCAAGTTCCCATAAGGAGCCTTAACAAAGAATCAGCAGGAACCTGAGGCTATGCCCTCCCCCGCCCCCTTGGGACTTGACAGGGGACCTCAGGCCACGCCCCCACCCCAGCACTGGGCCAAGGGACCTGAGGCTTCGCCCCCCTGCCTGACTGGGCTTGACAGGGGAACTCAGGTCGCGCCCCTGCCTAGGGGGGCTTGACGGGGGACCTGAGGCTGCGCCCCCCTCCCAGTGCTGGGCCAGGGGACCTGAGGCTGTGCCTCCCCACCTGGCAGGGCTTGATGGGGGAACCTCAGGCCATGCCCCCCACCCAGCAGGGCTTGACAGGGGATCTCAGGCCATGTCCCGCACCTGGCGGGGCTTGATGGAGGACCTCAAGGCATGCCCCCTGCCCCAGTCTGGGCTGGGGGACCTCAGGGCATGCTCCCCATCCTGGCACCAGGCAAGGGGACCTGAGGCTACGCCCCCTGCCTGGCAGGGCTTGACAAGGGTGGGACTGGCCCGGTCTGGATCTAGCCCAATGGGGGGGGTGGGCGGCAGGGTCTGGGTCTCATACAATTTTTGAGGTGCATGTGGGTGGGCGGGGACTTGACTCTCTGGGTCCCATGGTGAGACCCAGACTCTGACAGGAGGAAGGTTTTCATATACATATTACTAATTTTCTTTCATCTCTGACACTTCTATTATAGAGAAAGGGCAAATAGCAATATTAAATTATTTCCTCTAATTAATCCCCTTTTAATGTGCATGAATTTCATGCACTGGGTCACTAGTATGATAATATATGACTTTATATTATTCATATAAAAAATTTGTTCAAAGCTTTCATGGTCTAGAAGGGGTTGTGAAACGAATGGCACATGGGCTGTATAAGACTCGCAAAATCATTTGGTCTGGCCCTGCCAAGGTAACCACAGGTGGGACTCAAAATTCAATAAATCTGGGAGCTTTTTTCATAGCAACATAAATTTATATTAAGTGAATTATATTAAGCAAATGATGTTATAAATATTCAAATGGCCCTTGGCAGAATAAAAGGTTCCCCACCCCTACTAGGAAAACTAACATTATATGCCAGGTAAGACATTTTAAAATATATTAACTATCCTCCAGAATGGTGGTATAAGGAGTTCTACAAACATTTCCCCAGTGAAATAATCATAACTACTAATAAGTATTTTTAGCCCTGGCCGGGGTTGCTCAGTGGGTTGAGCATCATCCTATGCATCAAAAGGTCACTGGTTAGATTTCTGGTCAGGGCACATACCCAGGTTGCGGGTTCCATACCTGTCGGGGCATGTGCTGAGGCAACCAATCGATGCTTCGATGCTTCTCTCTCACATCAATGTTTCTCACTCTCTCTCTCCCTCTTTCTTCCTTTCTCTAAAGTCAATAAAAACATTTTGGGGGGAAAAACACACGTATCTTTAAAAACAAACATTTAAAGTCTCTAGAAATAGTTGTTAGATATACAGCAAATGATTCAACTAAATCATAGTTAGAACAGTAAGCATCTATGACACTTGAGCCATGATGCACTCCTTCCTTCCCTGCCCCCAGGCCATTTCTGTGTGGGGAGGTGACCAAGAAGATGGGACTTCTTCTCCCCCAGCTCCCAGTCGAAGGCTGCATGCATGGAAAGAGCAGGTCACCATCATTTCTCATCTCCACCACAACTCAGTGTTGCAGAGATAAATTCGAGGTGAGTGTGGCTGACACAGCAGAGGCTTCCTTCTTCCACTAAGACCCCACTTTTAGTTCGGAAGATCTATCCCAAGGAGAGCTGACCAAGAATTCTGAAACCCCAATTGAGATTCTGAAATTCATATGGATTTACAAAAGAAGCTAGAAGAGTCAAAATAATTTTGAAAAATAAAAACAAAGTTGGGGGACTTTCACTTCTTTATTTCAAATTTTATTTTAAAGCTACATCGTCAAGATAAAAATATAGATCAGTAACATAAAATGGAGAGTCCAGAAATTAATCCTTATATTTATTATTGAAATGTACACTTGAAATGAGTTAATTATATGAAATGTAAAATATGCCTCAATAAGGTTAAAGAAAGGAAATAAAGTTTGTGTCTAACTTAAGCTGCAGCCTTGACCCAACACAATGCAATTTCTGATTAGATGCCAGTGATCAGTTGTTCACATGGTCTGCCTGACAAAAGAAAGAATGGTGTTTGCAGTGGTTCCCTCTGGTGGGTGCTGTTCACAGCAAACTAGAAACACCAGTCAGAAAGGATATATGCACCCCTATGTTCATAGCAGCACAATTCACCATAGCTAAGATTTGGAAACAGCCTAAGCGCCCATCAGCAGATGAGTGGATTAAAAAACTGTGGTACAGCTACACAATAGAATATTACACTGCGGTAAAAAAGAAGGAGTTCTTACCATTTGCAACAACATGGACGGAGATGGAGAGCATTATGCTAAGTGAAATAAGCCAGTCAGAGAAAGATAAATATCACATGATATCACTCATTTGTGGAATATAATGAACAACATAAACTGATGAACAAAAATAGATCCAGAGACAGAGAAACATCAATCAGAACATCAAACCTCAGGGAAAGTAGGGGACAGTGGGGGTAAGGGGGGGAGATCAACCAAAGGACTTATATGCATGCATGTAAGCCTAATCAATGGACACAGACAACAGGGGGGTGGGGGCATGAATGGGAGGTGGAGGGTAATGGGGGAATATGGACACATATGTAGTACCTTAATCAATAAGGAAATTTTTTTTAAAAAAGAAGCTGGACAAAAAAGAAAGAATGGATATTTTGGGGGTAAATACTATCAACTTATGTACTTAAAATTCTTTTAAACATAATTTCTGGCATAAAAATTTAAAACTATATATAAGGCAGGTAATTAGAGAAAGACATTACTAATAATTATTTTCAAAACCCCACAACAGAAACAAATCCAGTGATGACCCAGATGTTTGAGTTAGCAGACAAGGACTACAAAATAATTATATAAATAAAATAAAATAAAAATATAGATGAAGTAGAGGAAAAAATGAGAATTTTAGAAGATCATTATAATATGTGATAGAATCAAAATGTCATTATAGAAATTCAAAATATGATGTCTAAACTTAATTAATTGGGTGCATGTAAAAGCAGACTGAAAACAGGAGGACTCAAGTCCAAGCCAATGGAAAACATCCAAATGGAGCACAGAAGAAAGAAAAAAAAATAAAACAGAGAACAGAGTATAGGAGACATTAGAAAACCTTCAAATGACCTATTGTGTGTTTATTTGGAGTCCATAGGAGATGAACGAGAGAGAAAGGGGCATAAGAGATGATGCTGGCATAGAATTTTCAAAAAATTGATGTAAATGATCAACCCACATATTTAAAACATTTAACAAAGCTTAAACAGGTTAACAAAATAAATTAAAGAGAAAAAAAAAAAAAACAAAGAAAGAAAGGATAAGACAAACACCTAGGTAAATTATAGTCACATTTCTGATAACCACAGATAGAAAAAAAATCTTAACAGAGACAGGGAGAAAAGATTAATTTATTATCTAGAAAGATAATATTAAATATCCTACTAAAGAAAGGATGGGAGTCAGAAACAAGGGGTAGGGAGAGGGGCAAAGGGAAACTACTAACCAAGAAATGTATATTTAGTGCAAAGTTGCTACAAAAATGAAGAATAAATAAAAGTTTTTATATAGCCCTGGCCAGTTTGGCTCAGTGATTAGAGCATCAGTCTTTGCACCTAAGGGTCCAGGGCTTTCTATTCCTGGTCAAGGGCACATAACTGGGCTGCAGGTTTGATCCAGGCCCTTGGTCAGGGCACATGCAGGAAGCAACCAATCATTGTGTCTCTCTCACATTTATTTTTTTTTCCTCTCTCTCTCTCTCTATCCCTCCCTTCTACTCTCTCTGAGAATCAATGGAAAGAATATTCTTGGGTGAGGATTAACAGCAACAACAAGAGCTTTTATATAAACAAAAGCTTAACAAGTTTCTTATTTGAAATTTTTACTAAGTGAAATACTAAAGGAGAATTATTAGGCAGTAGGCAAATGATCCAGATGGAAAATCAGAATTGCTAAAAATAATAGAGTGCCAGAAGTAGTAAGAATGTGGGTGAATATAAATGAACTAGAGGCCCGGTGCATGAATTTGTGCACTGGTGGGGTCCCTAGGCCTGGCCAGCAATCAGGGCCAATCGGGGCCATCTTGCCCAGGGTCTGCAGGCTGGGGCTTGGGGGCAGGGACCGTGGGAGGTTGGCTGGCCATGGGAAGTTGGCTGTGGGTTGCCTGTGGGAGTGCACTGACCACCAGGGATCAGCTCCTGTGTTGAGTGTCTGCCCCATGGTGGTCAGTGTGCATCATAGCATGGTCATTCAGTCGTAAAGGTCACTTAGGCTTTTATATATGTAGATATTGATTATTTAAAGCAACAGTAATAACAAGGCTCTGTGGGGTTCATAATATTTGTGAAATAAAATAAGACAACAATAACACAAACAATGGAATGAAATATATAGATAGTAGAGGCCCGGTGCACGAAAATTGTGCATGGGGGGGAGGAGTCTCAGCCTGGCCTGCACCCTCTTGCAATCTGGGACCCCTCAATGGATGTCCAACTGACAGTTTAGACCCAATCCAGGGTTTGTGCCTAAACTGGCAGTCAGACATCCCTCTCACAATCCAGGACCACTGGCTCCTAACCACTCTGCCTGCCTGCCTGATGCCTCTAACTGCTTGCCTGCCTGCCTGATTGCTCCTAACTACCTCTGCCTCGGGCCCTGCCACCACGGCTTCGTCCAGAAGGGTGTCCTGAATGATGTCTGGAAGGTCGTTTGGCTGTCCAGTCTAATTAGCATATTACGCTTTTATTATTATAGATAAGAGTTACAAAGTTTTGCATTATTCTTTTTTCTTTTTCTATGTAAAGTATGAATATTTATTCCAGGCTTTAGATCCCAATCAATTTCAAAAACCAAAATCTGATTTCTTTCCTTAGAACCGCTGAGATGTCTGTGTTAGGATGATTTCCTGGCTCTGTGTCCTTAGGAACACATTTCCTCAGTCTTAGCACATAGTCCCTGATGCCCACTGCACCCAGACTTAACTGGAAAGAAACAAATTCACCAACATGGGGCTGAACAAATGCATACGCACTAATGTAAATGGAGCAGCTAAACCTGGCAAATTTTTAAAACAATTTGTTTTGTGGGATTTTTGTGGGGGTTGTTTCCATTTTCTTTTGCTACCCACTATATGCAGCACTTGTGAACTCCCAATGGGTTCCCAGCTTTAAACACATTAAACATCTTGATGAAAGACTATTAATCCTTCAAGAATCTAAAAACAGACCAAACATGTTTTGCTGTGAACACTTTGTAGAGACGAAGCGAGGCAGGCATTTGGGTTTAAAGGTGGAAAAACCAATACAATGATGGAAGGGTAAAGAATGCAAGAACTCGGACATTCTGTGGAGGATTACCTTTTCTCCATTAAGAGGTCCATAAAAAGGAGCAAACTGAGATCCACAAGGGGAGTCAGCAGGAGCCGTGTTTGTTTTCCCCGCCCCTGCAATAGGTTTTTGCACAGGGGCCACTGCTAGGTCCCCACTTGCTCCCCTCCCTTTGGCCTGAGATGGCAGGGCAGTACAGGGGCTTCGAAGGAGCAGGTTACGACTCCTCATTCCCAGAATCATCATCATCATAACAGTTGGCATCTTCCTCCTCATCATCTTCATCATCAATGTCATCGTGGTACAAGGCGTCATAAAGCAAATCGGAGCTGTTGTCATTGGAAGGCTCTTCAGTTTTGATGCAATATTCTGCCAGGGTCGTGGGGACTTTCCCTCCATTCTTTTCTGCTTTGGCTTTAGTGGCTGAAACCTGTTTTTGAATGATTTCTGCATATTCTTTGTCTTTTCTTTATTGTCCCTCCATTTCCTAAACATAACCAAAGCATCCACACTGGCTGGGGAGAAGGTGTGGGCTCATGAAGCAATGAGATGACACTGAACAGGATAGTCCTAACCTGCTGAGTAGGATTCCACCTTTCGGAGGGCAGATCACACTCTGTGGGTCATCTATGGGTGGGTGAGAATTGAAATGCAAGATGGCAGCCTCCCAGTTGCAGAAGTCAGACTCATCCACCAGGGTGATCCAGAAGCCGTGCACTGGCTCCTCCTGGACCCCTGCACCAGTTCCTCGGCAGGGATTTCTGCTCCAGCATCAGGACCTTCTGCAGGCTGGTCATCTGCTGCTGGGCCATCGCGGGGGCAATGCCAGCCCGGCCCCAGTCCTCATGCACTACGGAGCAGGGACCAGGCCCCTCCCTTGGTCGCCCTGGCTGGGCCGCACCAGGCTGCTGTCTTTACACACCCGGTGGGTGGGACCAGGCCCAAGATGGCCCATGGGCTGGCCCAGGTGCTCCTCACACAGGACATAGGCCCTGCTCCTCACACTCGGGCCAGGTGGGGGAAGAGGTTGAAGGAGTTAGGGGAACTCACTCCACTCTGGTTCCCTCCACACCAGGGGTCCTCTACTTGGGGAGCTGAGAAAGGCAGCAGAGGGCAGCGATGGTGAGGGGAGGGCCAGGCCAGTGGGAGCCTTTTACTCTGGGGCCTCAGGGGCCGCCAGGGCTGCAGGGCCAAAGGGGCTTGCATTATTCTTCACATGATAAAAATACTAATTTAAGGTAGACTGTAATAATTCAAGAATGCATATTAAAATCTTCATGATAATCACTAAAAGAATAGTATGAGAAATCCTATATAATAAAGATATAATATGCAAATGGTCATTATGCCATGAAGCATAAGGACCGACTGTGTAATGACCGGATCACGGATCAGCAGGAGGGTGGGGCAGTGAGCTACAAGCAGGCGGTGGAGAGCTACGGGAGGGGGCAGGGCAGCAAGCTATGTGGGGGGTGTGGGGGTGGAGGGATCTATAGGAGGGCGAGGCAGCAGGCAGAGAGCTACACGAGGGAGGCAGGGAAGCAAGCTATGAGAGGGGCAGGGGGCGGCTGGGGGATGGAGGGAGCTACAGGAGGGTGGGCAGCAGGCGGAGGGCTACTAGAGGGCAGTAGCAAGCTACTGGCGAGCTACTGGTACATGGATTCATGCACAGGGTTACTAGTATATAAATAAAAAGCTAGCTCAATTTGTATATCATAGCATCATGTTGTATATATTAAATATATAATTTTTATTTTCATAAATAAAATAAATAATAAAGCATTTTTAAAACTAAAATATCTAGTAAAGAAGATTACATGAGATTAAAATATCTTGATTAGTACAATAATGGCTACAATGAAGATACAAATAAAAGAGACAGATACAATGATTAGAAAACAAATAACAAAACAAAAGACTTATGCTAAATTATATAATTAAATTAAATACAAATGGTCTAAGTACCCTAAATAAAAAGATTGAGATTGTCAGACTAGGCCCCAAAAGAATAAGACCCAAATATATGCTGTTTATAAAAGTCACACTTAAATATAAGAAACAAATAAGTTGAGACTAAATGGCCCAAGAAAAATTATTGCATATGTCCCACAATAGACTAGCATAAGTATGTTCATAGAAGCTTCCTATCTAATAAAGAGGGAATATGCTAATTGACCCTCATGCCATTGCAAAGATGATGGCACCCACAGCCAATAAGGAGGGAATATGCTAATTGACTGCCACGCCCTCAAAGATGGCGGCACCCACAGCCACAAGATGGTGGCGCCCAGTCCCCTCAGCCCTGCTGGGGCGGGGGCTGCTCCCCACCTGCCTCTGGAGTCCCCCAGTCCCCTTAGCCCCCCAGCTGCCCAGGGCCAACCCGAGGCACAGGCAAGCCTTGGATGGCAGCTGACTAGCCGCCCAGGGCCGCCCAATGCTCAGGTAACCAGGGCCGGCCGAGGCTTGTGATGCCAGCAGTGGTAGAAGCAGAGGTGTGATGGGCATCACCTTCCCCTGATCGCTGGGTCGCCTCCCACCCCTGAGGGCTCCTGGACTGTGAGGGGGGGCAGGCCAGGCTGAGGGGCCCACCTCTCCAGTGCATGAATTTTTTCATACACTGGGCCTCTAGTCCTATATAATAAAAGAGTAATATGCAAATTAATCATCACTCCCCTACACCCACAAGCCACGCCCACAAGCCAATCAGGAGCGAATATGCAAATAAACCCAACCAAGATGGCTACGGCCAAAGAGAGCAGGAGGGAGGCTTGGGTTTCCCTGGCAATGGAGGAAGCCAAGCTTTCCACCTGCCCTTGCCGGCCTAGGCCTCCACTCAAGGCTACAAAGTTTCAATGATAGAAGATACATAAATCCAACAGAAATGGCGGCAGCCACAGAGCTGGAGAGAGCAGGAGGCTAGGGTTGCCCCCGGTGATGGAGGAAGCCAAGCTTTCCACACACCCTGGCCAGCCCAGGCCTCGCTTAAGGCTACAAAGTTTCAATTATAGAAGATACATAAATCCCCCCAAAAATGGCTGCCACCACGGAGCAAGCAGAAGGCTTGGCTCCACACCAGGCTACAAAGTTTCAATTGAAGAAGATAAATAAATCCCAGATACCAGGGCCTCCATTTGGGTCACCAGGGGCCGTGGCCGGCCTGCAAACCACCACAGGCCCCTCGCCCAGGCCGCCCCACGCCCCAAGGGAACCCCACCCTGATCCAGGACACCCTTCAGGGCAAACCAGCTGGCCCCCACCCGTGCACCAGGCCTCTATCCTATCTAATAAAAGAGTAATATGCAGATTGACCATCACTCCAACACACAAGATGGCTGCCCCCATGTGGTCAAAGATCCTGCCCCCATGTGGACACAAGATGGCCACCACAAGATGGCCAGCAGGGGAGGGCAGTTGGGAGGGACCAGGCCTGCAAGGGAGGGCAGTTGTGGGCGATAAGGCCAGCAGGTGAGGGCAGTTGGGAGGGACCAGGCCTGCAAGGGAGGGCAGTTGGGGGCAATCAAGCCTGCAGGGGAGGGCAGTTAGGGGTGACCAAGCCGGCAGAGGAGGGAAGTTGGGGGCGACCAAGCCTGCAGGGGAGAGCAGCTGGGGGGTATCAGGCCTGCAGGGGAGGGCAGTTGGGGGGTACCAGGCCTGCAGAGGAGGGCAGTTGGGGGGTACCAGGCCTGCAGGGGATGGCAGTTAGGGGTGACCAGGCCTGCAAGGGAGGGCAGTTAGGGGTGACCAGCCCTGCAGGGGAGGGCAGTTAGGGGCAAACAGGCTGGCAGGGAGCAGTTAGGCATCAATCAGGCTGGCAGGGGAGTGGTTAGGGGGTGATCAGGCTGGCAGGCAGAAGCAGTTAGGGGCAATCAGGAAGGCAGGCAGGCGAGCAGTTGGGAGCCAGCAGTCCTGGATTGTGAGAGGGGTCCCAGATTGGAGAGGGTGCAGGCTGGGCTGAGGGTCCCTCCTCTCCCCGTGCACGAATTTCGTGCACCGGGCCTCTAGTGTATATTATATGTATGGCATATACATGTATGTATATATATTTGTAATGTGTATACATATGTGTATAATATAGACTTATAGTTATAGAATATATAGAATATATGTATACATATAGAGAGCTGTACATTTTATATCAGTTCACTTTGTACACTTGAGTGAATGTATGTTACACCTCATCTAGAAAAAACAGAATTAAACAAAAACATGAGTAAGGCCAAAATGCTTGATTTTATTCCTAATTTACTATTGGTAGCAGTTTAAGTTGTATACAATTTTCCCAATGCGATAAATATTTTTAGAAAGAATATAAATCCACATTTATGTTGTTACTAAATAAGAGGAGATAATTGTCCATAGAACCATAATGACAGTGAGGATGAATATAAATGAAAAAAATTTTTTCACAGAATTGCACAACTAGGTACAGATTTTTTGAAATCAAATACTCATATCTCATAAGAGGATAAACATGGTAATCTTTGGAAAATAAATTTATACTCACATAAGTTATTTTTAAAATTATTAATAAAATTGTCAGTCTCTCAAAAATGAAATGTTAAATGCAGTGATGTACATTTTATTTGTAATATATTTTTACTGAATCTATATGTAAAAAATGCAATAAATATTTTTAATTTTGTAAGTATTTCCAGTTTTGACCTCTATTTTTTTCAAGTATACAGTGGGGGTTTGTGAAAAAGTTTAATTATGCCAGATGATCTATGTCTTTCTTCCATCTCTAATAAGTTAATTATTCTACTTACTGGGAACTTGCACCCAACTGGAAACTCTATTTCCATATACCCCTGCCAATTCTTTCCTGAGACAGATTTACATTTCCAAATTCAAGTAGGAGGTCTTAATAAATGTGTTGTCAATTTCTGAAATAAAAGAGAATATGTCCTAATTATCATTTCTTATTCTTACCATGTAATCACTAACCCTTCTTCCTAGGACGGTCTGAGGGCCTTCCTCTTTGACACACTTTTTAGAGGGAGTTGATGTTTTTCCAGTCAACTGAGGATAAGACTCAGGCAGGCGGTTGGGTATGTAACTCAACCAGATGAAGGCAAGGCTGAGAACACAAAGCCCCTCCTCTGTCACTAAATCATAGATGGCAGCCCTGAAAGAAGCAGCAGCTGTGTTATGAGGTGAGCAGAGACAAGTAAGCATGTAGAACCATCCATCCCATGGTGGATGTGCACATCTGTTCCTGATTGATTCCTTGTTCCCTTTCCCTGGCAGTGTGTGTGTGCCTGTGTGTGTGCCTGTGTGTGTGTGTGTGTGTGTGTGTGTGCAATCTAAGCAGGTGAGAACTTCCAGCAAGCAGACCGCAGAGAGACATGGGACATCTGGGGCAAGGCGCAGCAGTGTACGTTGGGAGGAAGCTGCTAATGGAAGGGCTCTCCCAAGGCCACTGCTGGAGGAAGAGGGCATATCACACCTTTCCTCTGCCTTTCAAAGCAATAAATGCTCACCTTTTAAAAGAGCTTTGGGGGATGAACTTCTGACCTAAATTTAAGCAGATAGGTACATCTGCCTCCAATTAGAGCTCAATTGCCTCCTTCTGAGAGTCTCAAATTTTGCCTCTTCTTCATGGTCCTTTTTGAGACCTGAATATCTCTATTTCATCTCTGATTTGCTCTCGGTCAGGCCTCATTCCACACTCACCATATGCTTCTTGCGGTCTATGCACATGTTCACCTCCCTGCTACCTGTCTTCTCCCCCTTTCACCTTTCCCCTCCTTTCCTCTCCTCTCCTCTGAGGCCCCGTGGACTCACTGCTAGCCTGTTCGTTGTATCCAGTGTCTCAGGCAAACCTCTCCTCATGCTCCTCTCACTCCCACATTGTTCTCAGGGTTTTGTGCTCAGCCATCAGCTGAAGGTACACTTTGGACTTAAAGGGGAGGGGGATGTTATGCCACTGGCTCTGGTTCAGTTTTCCAGACCATCCTGCATGGGAGTTTATCAGCCTAACACACTACAACCCGGTACATCCTTGAGAATTTCACAGGAGGAGTTGTGCTTTGAAACAGTGTGAGCATTCCTGGATTTTACTTATATACCTTCTAAACTCATCAACATGTCATTCAATTCTTAATAGGATAGCATTCATTTGTGGGAGTTTACATAGTGAGTGTGAAAGGAAAAGCAAAGACAGGCTGGCCTGGAGTAAAAGTCAGGGTACCCTGGGCCGACCCTGGGCTTTGCACCCCACCTTTCCCCATTGGCCAGGAGTTCCGGGCCATTGCCTTTGAAGCTCATATACCTATGGACTTTGGCCCCAACTAGATTATGAGCATATATACGTGATTATTATATGAATAATAAGCATTGTTCCTAATGTCACCGGACTGGGTGATGTTCCTAATGTCAGGAGATAAGGGACTGGGTGATGAGCTGACAAGGCAACATGCACGTTAACTGTGGACAGGCCACTTCCACTCTGTTGGCCTCGGTTTCCACACCTGCCATAGTGTGAATATGAGAAGGATCACAGAAGCTCATGAGTGTTTCTTTAACACCGCCTTTATAATGGATTAGAATTTTAGGACATACCCATAAGCATCTTTTTCTTTTGAACATTTTCCCATAGTTCCTTTTGCTGACATAGGGCATGCCTGCTTTTTTATTAAAGAAATGGAAATCTTTAAGCAGGTAACAAATTCATAAATATACACTAAAGATGCAATAAATAGTCCTAGAAAGAAGTAACCCATTATTCTCCAAGTTCCCTGGGCCCAAAAGAAGGACACACAACCACCAAGCTCAGAACTCCTACCTGCACACAGTGGCTCTCTCTTCACCCCACACTGAGCCTGGAGCTCTGCATCCAGATGGTCCAGGCCCCTAGGCACACCAGCTCCGCCTCTGGCTTTAATCCTTGGAAAATAAAAAAGAGGAAAACCAATGTGGGAAGGGTGGGAATTAAGACTGTACCTTTGCAAATATTGTTTGGATTTTTATGAAAATGCTCAGTATATTTCTTGCATAACTATATATATGACTAAGATAAAAGGTCAAAGACCTCTCAGATGCTCCCTTCCCACTTCTCTCCCTCCTTCCCTCTTTCTTTCTGTGAGGTGATGTTAAAATTGGGACCCACAGTTCTCACCCCCTTCCTGGCTCTTTCACTTGTCCCCCTCTACAATAGCCCCTGCAAGATATGACCCCCCTAACCCACTTCCTTCTGTGAAGTGACTAGGAAACGAACCTCCCAACCTGTCTTGCCCTCTAGCACCACATGTACAGAGGCATGTAGGACATGCACAGAGGCATGTAGGACAACACCTCTTGGAGGACATTTTACCTTCAAACTCAAGGTGCCCAAACTGAACCCATCTTCTCTTTCCAGATCTGCTACATCAGTGAGTTCTGGTTCCTCATTTTCCCTTAGAAACACCTCACATGTTTGGTCCTTAATTTTTACCCACATCACCACCTCAGGACCACATAGTGGATCAGGAGATCTGCGCCCCCTTCACCCTGCTGCCACACCCCATAGGTACCCTCCAGGGACTCCAGATGTAGGCAAGGCATAATCCACTGCTGAGATCAGGGGCTATGTGTTAGCTTGATCTCCACCTGCCTCCAGGGTTTTCACACATTCTGCCTTCTGGGTCCCATAGAACAATAAGATCTCTCCTCCACAGGAGAGCCTTGAAGAAACGGCTGGTCATCTCTGAGGGGTCTGTCCCTTTGTAGCACAATTCAAAACTGCATTTGGTGTAACTTACCCGTTCTGTCCAGGTCAGCCACCTGCACACACACTCCCTGTGAAGGCCCTGGTTTAGATGTGGCCTATGGATGCGAAGTTCTGAAAGGTGATCTGGAACTTTCCTGTACATTTCAGGGGCCCCTCCCCAGAGACCCAAGGGCTGCAGCTACCAAGTAGGTCTCCTCTGGGGAGCAGGTGAATATGCAACCAGAGTGTCTTGGCTCTCAATGGCATTCACAGCAACTTGGATTACTGCAGACTCGGCCCTGGTTTTTCAGTTGTGTAATGTTAAATCTTTCCACGGAGGCCAGTAATATAAACTGAGAATTAACTGAGAATTCCACAGTATAGCTGGGGTTTCTATTTTTAAGTTGACTAACAACAGCAACAAAAAATAGTATATGATCCATACTACCTGCGATGGTTAATGTTATGTGCTAAATTTTATAGTCCATGATGCTCTGATACTTGGTTAAACACCAGTGTGGATGTTGCTGTGAATGTACTTTTTATATCAAATTAATATTTAAATCAGTAAACTTTAAGTAAAACAGATCACACTCCATAATGTGGGTGGGCCTCATCCAATCAGTTGAAGAGAAAAAGACTGACTTCCTTGAGGAAGAGACAATTCTGCCAGCAGATAGCTTTTGAACTGAGGCTTCAGCATCAGCTCTTCTCTGGGTCTTCACTCTGCCAGCCTGCCCTGCAGATTTTGGACTTGCCAGACTCCACATTTAAGAGCCAAGTCCTTAAAATAAATCAGTCTCTCTCTCAATCGCCCTCTCTCTCTCTCCCTCTCTCTCTGTCTCTTCCTCTCCCTTTCTCTTTCTCTGGAGAACTCTAATACACCACATTTAAGAGGTGATTTTCATTACATTTAAGATAGATATGTTTCTTTTATTTCTTTATAACCTGATGCATTATGAAAAAAACCTCCTCTTTTGGTTAATTGTATATTGTTCTCCTCAACTCCTAGCACTTTCTCTCCTCCATACTATCTGTTCTCCTCAAACCTGTAAGAGAGTTGAAGCTCAAATGTGAACACTATCAGGAGCTGATTGCATGCTCAATGGCTCAGTCTTCTACTGACCTACTCTTCTTGCATATATGTCACATGTCTTAAGGGGAAATATACAGATGTGATGTTTTTCCAGAAAAACACAATTTATATACACAAGACTTCTCATGTTGGGGTGAAGGATGAAATCAAATAAAGCCACCTCAGTTAAAGATGCTTCTGGCATATTTTCCAAAGAAATCTAAAAGCGATTAAGAAATACATTAAATCCTTTAACTAATAATGATTAGCTGAGTTCCCCTGCATAGAAAGCTCTGCACAGTGGGTCCTGCTAGGGGCTAATGGCATGGTCTGGACCCAGGGACTGTGTTCATGGCTTATAGCCCATGGAGGTGAATGATCAAGACATACTAGTAAATAACCAGTTTGCAACAGGGGCTGGGAAAAGGGAACAAAGGCTAGCTCCAGGAAGCAGGAGAAAACTGTAGGGAGTGGTATATGGAGTCAGATATCTCTCATGGGTGGTGTATAGAAGGCTGGAGATAGAGTGGAAAAAGTCATTCCAGAAGAACAGCCAACATGTACATGGGCCCAGAGCCCAGGGTGTCTGGAAAGAGCCAGGAGTGGTAATGGTTGTAATGGTTGTCTGACTGCAGGTGAAGTCACGCTGGAGAATTAGTGAGATGTAAGGTGGGAATGACTGAGACCAGGCAGGGCCCACAGGGCGCCACTCTCAGGCATTTGGCCATGGAACTAGCTTCATGAATTACATATGTTCAAGTTGGCCACACTCTTGCAATTACACGTAGGAGGCTCCAATTTCAGCTGGTAACTGGTAAGAATGGTTGAAGTAACCTCTCTTAATTCCCCAACAAGCTGCCCATGAAAACGAAGTATAAAATGATGGACTCACATGATTCAAGATGAGGGGTGGTCAACCAAGTGCCAAAATCATAAGACATTTCCCTAAAATAAGTCGGCGTGACGAGATCCTATAGCAAATTTGTCAGCCTATTGTCTTGTGAATCTAGAAACAAAGAAAACCTTTTTCTAGTAAAAAGAAAGATGGCCTTCCAGAACCTTCTCTCATTGCCTATTATCTGCTCAGAAATTCAAGAATTGTATCTTTGAAAAAAAGCGAACCACAAACCTACTATGACATTTTGAGTCAGTTGGAAGGCTGTTTCCCACCCATTATCACAGTCCTCATCCTTACCTTGTTTTCTATGCACATTTAGGACCCCCTCTCCCCAACTTCCAGGGGCTGAGGGATGGGGAATCACAGCAGGTCACATTGCTTCCTAGGAAATACGGCTTTTACCAATCCCCGCTCTGCACCTGTGGCTCCAATGACTGACCCTCTTCCTTCCTTCTGCACCCTAGCTCCCTCCCCTCTCCCACCACCCACTTCATGTGTAAAAAAGATACTCTCACCCCCTTACTTAAAATTGTCTAGTACCTTCTGTTGTTTTTAAATTAATATTTGATATCCTCACTATTGCTTCCAAATCTTAAATTATAAAGGTCTTTATTTTTTGTTCTTTCTGACAAATTCTACCAGATCTGCACAGATTAGCTCCTTCTCTTGCTTCAGCTCTTGGCTTAAAGTTCATACCTTTGGGCTTCCCTGACTGCTATCTCCAAAGTAGCCATCACATCATCGAATGTCATGATAGTTCTCCGCCTAAACTTCTATCATTGATACTTTTTCTGATTGATAGGTAGACTGTGGTGGTTCCCATGCCCATTTTGTTTCCATTTCTATCTACAGAACTTTAGTGGATGTAGAGGAGGCTATGGGCTCATTCATCAAACGGACATTTTTGGAACATGGAGTGTGTTCCTGGTGTCACTTTAATGTCAGCAGACACTGTGGTGCCCAGATGTGCAAGTTCTCTGTTCACAAGCTCTGCATTTCAGGAGGGCATAGATGCAGTAAAGGCATTTAATAGAGCTCAACACTCATTTACGACAAACGCTGTCAGCAAACTGGGGTCTGAAAGAAGTTCCTTGTTCTGACAGAGTAGTTGCAAACTCTACAGAAGACATCGTACTTCTGCTAAATCACTGAGAACTTTCTGAGGCTGGGCATGCCATTGCTTGCTGAACCTCACAGTGGAAGTTAGCATATTGGGGGTTAGCATCAGCAAAGTGGTCCGTCAGAGGAGAGGGAGAGGTGCCTGGAAGGGGAGGTTGTTGTGGAGTCTGAAATGTGTTTCCTGATTTAATTTGGGTTACAAGGTGCGCTCTCTTTGTGAAAATTATTTGAAATGTATTCTTGTGATTTGAGGCACATTTCCACATGAATGTTATACTTCCATAAAATAGTGACTTTAAAACAATCTGTAATAGTGTCAACAATAAAAACAAAGTTAACTAATAATGGAAGCACTCGATGTGCATCGATAGGAGGACATATATATATATATATATATATATATATATATATATATGAAGAAGTACATACTATTATAATTATTCAATGGTTTAACAAGGATATGGGAGGCCTAGAGGTGCTATTTTGGATAAAACCTCCAAGACATATTAGTGAGTGAAAAAGGTGAGTCACAAAATATTGTATGCCACATGATCCCATTTGTAAATATGAGCCTACACTGATTTCACAGAATTGCACAAGGTGGCAAGCCTGGGAGACAGAGCCTACTTTTTTGAGGGGTCCTGCTGTAATTGGGGGCAGTACCATAAGGGTTCATCCTTAGCACCATCTTCTCATAGCTGGCAACTTTGGCAAGAGACTCAGACACCCTGACTCGGTGTCCTGGTGCAGGGAGGAGGCAGTGACAGGCCATGGTATTGATGACCTGATCCACTGGGTGGAATACAGCTTGATCTACCTTTCACTACCCCTTGCCCCTGCAGCTCCCCTTCCTGTGTGGAACTCTGAAAATGTATGTGGACAACCACGCAGTTCAACTCAACTTTGACGTTCAGTCAACTTTCATTCTCCTCTAAAACCAGAGAGAGCTGTGGCTTTAAGGGGTGTTGCCCGCTAACTCTGGGTCAGTTGGGGAGTTGCTGATCCTGCACCCTGTCTGCGTCAGAGTGTCCCCACAGATCTCAACTTCCTTGACAGCGTCTCAGGACATAGTTGCTGTTTGTCCTTTGGTGCCTGAATGGGGAGACAAAGTCCGAGGCCGTTACTTTAACAGGGACGAAATATAAACAAGTAGCAAGGAAAACATCCAAGTTTAAAAATAAACAGTGCTCACAGACAGCTCTTCAAGGCCTCCACTCCGTAAATTACCTGAGTGACAGATCTCCCAGCTGCCCACGGCCAACGGAACTCTCACCTATCCCTCTCCCTCCAGAATGGTCCTGCTCACCTGACTTCAGAGCTGACTTTGTAACCTGGCTTATGTTATCTAGTCCTTTCCTCCTGCCTGTCTTGGTGGACAGTTCCCATCCTGCGCTTCCAGCCAGCATGCAGATTGCCAGCACAGTCTTCCCTGGCCACTTGCGGGGCGTGTGCATCCCACACTTCCCTGCATAGCCTTCGCTGCAGTTTAACTACCAAGACAAATGTTGTCCTGGAGCAGAAGCGCTTGCAGAAGTCAGCAGGGGTCATGAAGGGGCAGATTCCTCCCCCACAAGCCACCAACTGCTGCGCCCAGGCCAAGCCTCAGGGGAAGCTGTCAGAGGGAATCTCAGTGGGATGGGCCCTCGTTAATCCTCATTGCAGGTTTCGAGGGCACCACCATGGGGCACCTTGTGTTTACAAAATGATATACAACCTAGACATTCATTAGCATGTCAGTGCCTTTGGAATGATAAATAGCAGAAAGCTCCTTCAAAATGCTTCTGGAGCTAAACCCAAATTAACTTTTCTATACCCTGCCAAGGAGAAATATGAGAGCAATGAAGGTTTTATGATAAACCCATAATCTTGCAATTAAACAAGCAGCTGGAAAAATGGAAAATGCATTGTTTTAACTGAAATGTAGGAACCAAAATAAACACCAGAATCTCCGGGACCTTCTGGTGACAGGGCATAATGTGCCTGCACTTTAGCACTAAGCCCTCACGCCACACACAACGGGCTGTGCATTGTGTCCATCACCGGCGCACGCTCGCCCGGCCCAGGGCTGGCATCTGTGTGTATAGCTTTTGATCAGGATGAATGGCCTGCCTCGTGGACTCTGTTTTCACACAGTCTCCTCACTACAACAGCTGCCCAAATTAAACCATTGGAATCCTGTGGGTAATTGAGTTAAGGTTTAACCTTACCTACAAGAAAGTAACTCAGTTCCACTTGGAGAACTACTCCACAGGCTGGAGAAAGTAGGAAAGGGAATGCAGTGTCTTCAGCTGAATTGCCGAGGAGGAGAGAGGGGAGGTAGGAAGGGCCTTGTTTGGACTCTGGAGAGTTATGTAAACTGGAGCTTAACTTTCTGTCCAGACCACCCAGCGTTATCTCTTTAGAAAAACACGCGCACATTAGAGATGCCTGGCAGCCGCTGCACTGGGAGACGAGGCTCCATTAACAGAAGGGGGCACTGGAATCCCGGACACCCCAAAGCAATTGCCCCCAAGCCCACATAAATGTTTAAAAATTGCATCTTAAGGACAAATCACTCTTTTTATTTTTCACCTTTTTAAATTAAATTCAAATAACCCATTTTGGCTACTGACAGCTTGGGCCCATAGAACTTGGGGGAATACATTTCCCTGGCTATGGAGTATCTCTTGCCTTTTGCTTTCTCTTTCAATATTTGAGATTTTATAAACATTTTTTTCTTTGAAAAAGAAAAGTCTAAGGTGGTCTTTCTTTTCACAGCCAGGACAGCAATCTGAAAAGGCCACGGTTGCCGGCCTCTGACCTGCCACAGGCATGGGTCCCCATCACGGCTCGACCTGTGAAGTCACAGAGGCTCCCTACTCCACAGCCCTCAGTGGCCTCGAGGCTGACACCTGTTGGTCTGCCTGGGGGTGGGTCAGTGGTGCAGGAAGCTGCATTTTCCCGAAGCCCCACGGATGTCTGCCCATGGGTGACCCTTTGCTGGTGTCTGAGGTGGACACTTCCACCCAGGTGACCAGCTGAGCCAGAGAAACAGCACAGCGGTCCCTCCGCGGCAGCCCAGGCTCCACGGTGCCACGCAGGCCTCTATGCTGGGCTCACACGATACTGTCCATCCTGGATCCCCTGCCCGTGTTACTTCCCATTTTGAAGCCGGGGGCTCTTCGTGGCATTCAGTGTGTTTTTACATGTTGGTGACGGACTTTAGTTTTCTCCCCCTTCAGCCTTGTTTTCGTACACCTGTACAACAGGTGTTCATCGCCAGCCTGCTGGCCAGGACCGTCTATACTGAGCAGAGGAAGCGCCATGCTGAGCAGCAGCCTCAAAAAACATTCCCCAGGGAGGGCCAGACATCCCAGGCTGGCGCTGCAGAGCCCAGACACTCTGCTGCTGGAGCTTCCAAAGGACACGGCCTCCAGAGCTGCCTGGGCAGCCCCTGCTTGCCTTGATGCTGGCCATGGGAGACCCACTTCTGTGGATGGCCTGTCCGCCCAATGCTCAGCCAGAGCATCCGGGGGCGGGTCTCACACTCCCCTTACCCCACTGCCCCACAGCTGGCAGGAAACAGCCATGGGAAGCTCAGTCCTGTGGGCCGGAGAGAGCAGGGCTGGGGACCATGTCAGCCAGGCCAGGCCTGGGTAGGGGTGGACAGTGGAGGGAGAGAGGACGGCAGTGTCCCAGCACCAGATGATCCCTTCTGCTCCCACAAAGTTAAAATGGAACGAGTCGCAGCTGTGCAGCTAGTTCCTGGTGCACAGACGGACCTGGGGATGGAGGACTGGAAGCCAGTGGGGCTCCGTGTTAACCAGCCACCCACTCCCTCAGCCTCCACACCCGGAGGCTCACACCTCCTCAGGGCTGCCTCAGCCCAGCCCGACAGTGCTGGGAGGGGCAGCCCACACTGACAGCAGAGCCGGTGACCATGGTGAGGGACAGTCCCCGCAGTGTCCTCATACCCTGGAACTGACCCAGGCCTCCGGGCCCTGCTCTGAGCCTGATACTTAAAGTGTCAACCACATGTGGGCTGGGGTGCAAGAGAGGAGAGAGAAAGGAGTTTAACTTAAACTCCCCAGAATTCTCCCTTCAAAATATCTCTAAGTAAATTATTTTAGGTTTCGTGTATATGGCGTTGAGAGTTACTTGGAGAAATGAAAGTGTCTTTACAAGTACACCAGGGATGTGGGAGGGAGTTAGCCTTTACTGTCTTAGCCAGCCTGGTCCAAGCAGGGAAAGGTCAGGGCGGCAGGCCTTAAACCAGGCTGGGGCTGGGGACCCTGCTGTCCCGAGTGGGGATGGGGGCTGGCAGCAGGGTGTGGGTCCCTCCATGCACTTTCCTCCCAACTGTCACACCATGGGAAGTTGCTTAGCTTCGGGCCTCCAGCTGGGGTAACGATGGCTTCCTGGGAATTTTGTGGTGACAACTGAGAAAATGAATCTGAGCCGTGTGAACTTTAAACAACCAGACACTGGAGACAGTAAGGAGAGGCGTCTGAAAAAGAACTGAGCACAGAGTCCACAGGGGTGTGTAGCAGGGCTGAGAGCCATGGCACCCCTAAATAGTGGCTCCCCGAGTGAGTGTGCATTAACTCCCCAGTGGGCGGGGGGGGGGGGGGGGCTTGTTAAAGGACACATGGCCACGCCCCACCCAGAGATTCAGACTCCATAGGTCAGGGGGCCCTTGAGGATGCGCACTTCCAGCAAGTCCTCAGGAAATGCTGAGGCTGTCCGCCGAGCCCACATTCAAGAACCTAAGGCTCTTGTCTGCCTGCCTCCTAGAGAAGAAATGAGGGTGCGCCTGGGCTTGAAGGGGTGGCGGGGCCCTTGAACCCAGAGGAGCCGAGATTCAGGACTAAGTGCTGTTCTAGTCAGGAGCTGTGACCCCAGCTCCCCTCCCCCGCTGCCTTGCCCAGACACCATAGCTCAGCTGGGACTAGGACTACCCAGGAGTGTATCTCAGAAGCCTTCCAACTTGCCTTTGCTATCCATTGGCTACTGCTATTCCCCTCCCACCCCCAACCTTTCTCCACTCAACTCCTCCTTCTCCCCTCTCCCCAACCCCAATGGGTTTAACCTCCTCCTCTCCTGCGAACTCGTAGCTTCCCATTAACTATCCCGAAAAATAACTGTCCGTCTATGGGAGAATATTTCCTACCACGCCGCTTATGAAGTGAAGCAGCTGGAAACACCCTGGCACACACCCACTTCCCAGTGTCGGGCACAGTTGAGTCAGGAGCGCTTCTCCATGTGCTAACATGACTTACTCCCAACACATTTTGTTAAGAAAAACGCAAGTTGTAGAGCAATGGGCATAGTGTGATCTCACCGAGAAAAATACAATTTAAATCTTACATAAAGCCCTGGCTGGTTTGGCTTAGTGGTTAGGTTGTCAGCCCACACACCAAAGGGTGCCGGGTTTGATACTGGTCAAGGGCATGTACCTGGGTTACAGGTTGGATCCTGGGCCCAGTCAGGGCATGTGCAAAAGGTAACCATTCGATTGTCACTCTCACATTGATGTTTCTCTCTCTCTCCCCTCTCCCTCCCTCCCTTACACTCTCTCTAAAAATCAATGGAAAAATATATCTTCAGGTGAGAATTAAAACAACAACAAAAAATAAAAAACACATAAAAATGCGTATTACTATAGTCTTTATTTTTAGATAAAAATGAGAGACACGTAGCCGATTAAAAAAAACATTGACCATCTCTGGAGAGAAGACTAAGATGGTGATGGATCAGGAGAGTTTTCATTTTATCAAATTGTTTGGAGGCAATCCAGAAGGACATGACCATGTATAACTTGAATAAGTAACAAAACAAAAAAAAAAGTATGAAAAAAAAAAACAACGAAACTCTGCGAGTAATGTGGCAGCACCCTGTCCCTAGCCCTGCATCCATCCTCATTTCCTTTGTTTCCAATTCAAAGGACCTCCTTCCTTTCCAACTTCAATTTTTATTCCAAGACTCACTGGACCCTGAAACTTAACCCCATGATCTGACATATTTCTCATTCAGTTGTGTCCCCACTAGTTGTGCCCCTCCCTCCTGCACTCAGAGCCACTGCTGAGAATGGCGGGGCCTTCCTGCCTCCCGTGTGGACCAGCTGAGTTGGAGACGCTGCTCTTCTTCAGGCTGCCCATAGCATGGACGTGGTATGAAAGGATTGCTTTTTCCAAAAAAGTTTTCTAGCGATGGAAATTACATGAGAATTCAAAGTTTATTTGGGAAGAACTGTCATTATGGCAAGATTCAGAGACCTTGATGATTCTGCATTTACCCAAATCCTTACATTTCTTGAGAAATGTTCTCATCACTCAGCTCCCACACACACTTCACCAGACTTAGGAGTAGAGATTTGGGGTTTGGTGTGGCTATATCCCCACTTCCACTGTACTTTCGAGTGAAGTACTGCTTGCGTGTGGAGAGACTATCATTTTAGACAGCCTGGTCCACTTTATTAAACAATCATCAGAGATTTTGCATCTTGAGTTTGCTTCATGCCATCTCCAAATAAAACATTTGAGTGCTCCAATCCAAAATGATCTTTTTATTTATTCCCAATTCATTTCTTATTTAACTCACTTCTAAGAAAACATAAAATCATAGTTGTGATAGGTCTCCATCCTGCACTCTTTCCTGATTTTTATTTTACGAACCATAAGTAACTCAGGTAAAAATATAATATTTACCAGAGTGTATGGCCAAAAATTATCCCTCTTACCTTTCTAGAACTTTTTGAAATAGATGTTTTTTTTACAAAATTATTTCAGCATCTTTGTGGCTATACTTATTTCTGTTTGTGTGTTTTGTTTTCATCTTAACATTAACCTTTTTTTCTGGTAGGCATCATGCTTGATCCTAGTTGATGATACATTTCATGTACTATGAGATTCAAGTTTTTATTTCATTTTCTGTTAAGATTTTTTGCTTGTATAGTAGACATTTGAAAATCATGAGATATGTTTTAAGACTGTCACAAATCCCCAGGTTTCTCTACAAAATACAGCAAAAAGGCATTTGTGTGCCTTCTTCACCTATGTTTTCCTAATAATGCTAGTCTGACTCTTGGCTTTCTTACAAGTCACATAGTTACCTATAATGCAAGTTAACTAATGCAAAGCTGCATTAGAGCATTTGTTTGCTGGGAGCTTACCACGTAATCTGTACACGGTTGCTGTATTGTTCCAGCACCAGAGAGCAGTCCCTGAGCTGAGTGTTTGGCTGCAGGTAAAGTATCTGAGTCATGAGCCCAGGAAGCAGGAATGCGAGTAGGGGAGAGAGTCGGGGGAAGCAGAAATGTCAGCAAAGGCTGCAACAGGATGGTCAGCAGTGTGGAAAGCCAGGGCTGCCGGCTGGGGACCCCGGAGAAACACATAGAATGTGCTTGGGAAGGGCCCTGCCGAGGGCTGGGGACCAGGTAGGATGCTCATTGCTGCATCGGGACATGAACTACCTGGTCCTCTGGTCTGTCTGCACTGCCTGCAGGCAGAGTGCCCACCAGGCCCTGGCACCAGAGATGTCCAAAGGCAAAGCCAAGCCCTGAGGTGGGAGCAGCTTCATGCCTGGAAGCCACTGCCCTCTCTGCGCCCGGAGGTGAGGAGCAGTGCGGTGTCCGCACAGCCAGCATTCTCAGGGTGGCCTTTTAAAGTCGAATGGCCCATTTTATGAGAGATCTTTACACCAGAGAAAGTGCTCATTAAACATTTTACAACTAGCTTCCTCCATATTAGACTGTAGGGCAAAGTTCTTCAGGTTAATGACACAGAAGGAAGTGTAATGGAGAAAGTAACCAGTCCTTGGAGTGCCTTCATTCCCACTCAGCAGTCTCTCATGCCACCACCATCTGAAAAAAAAACAAAAAACACCTCCTGTTTCCCCCAGAGGCCAGGGTCCTTGTCCAGTGTTTGTCCCCAGAGTGCACATCTGGAGCCAGCCATCCTTAAGTGCCGCGGTCCTGATGCCGCCTGTCCCACACTCTGCACCAGGTCTGAGCCACCTGACTTGCAGTCACACCCTCCCCTCTGCCGATGTCTGACCTCCCTCTGTCCCTAAGCCTCCCCTTTCAAGTAGGATGAAAGATGAAATAATATTAGGAAAGAGAATGCAGCTTTGCATTAGTTAACTTGCATTATAGGTAACAAGAGGCCCAGTGCACGAAATTCATGCACGGGAGTTGGGGGGTGTCCCTCAGCCCAACCTGCACCCTCTCCAATCTGGGACCCCTTTGAGGGATGTCCGACCACCCATTTAGGCGCGATCCTGGTGGGATTGGGCCTAAACGGGTGCGGTCAGACATCCCTCTCACAATCCAGGACTGCTGGCTCCCAACCACTTGCCTGCCTCCACCTGATTGTCCCTAACCGCTTCTGCCTCCAGCCTGATCACCCCCTAACCACTCCACTGCCAGCCTGATTGACTCGTAACTGCTCCCCGGCTGGCTTGGTCACCCCTAACTGCCCTCCCCTGCCAGTCTGGTCGCCCCTAACTGTCCTCCCCTGCAGGCCTGGTTGCCCCCAACTGCCCTCCCCTGCTGTCCCAGTCACCCCTAAATGCCCTCCCCTGCAGCCCTGGTCCCCCACAACTGCTCTCCCCTGCAGGCCTGGTCTCCCCCAACTGTCCTCCACTGCAGGCCTGGTCCCCCCCCCCCACACTGCCCTCCACTGCAGGCCTGATCCCCCCTCCCCCAAACTACCCTCCACTGCAGGCCTGGTCCTCTCCACCAAATGCCCTCCCCTATAGGCCTGGTACCCCCACAACTGCTCTCCCCTGCAGGCCTGGTTTCCCCCAACTGCCCTCCCTGCTTGCCTGATCACCTCAACTGCCCTCCCCTGCAGGCCTGGTCTCCCCAACTACCCTCCCTTGCTGGCCTGGTCTCCCCCAACTGTCCTCCTCTGCCGGTCTGGTCACCCCCAAGTGGCCACAACTGCCCTCCCCTGCCAGCCATCTTGTGGTGGCCATCTTGTGTCCACATGGGGGCAGCCATCTTTGGCCACATGGGGGCGGCCATCTTGTGTCTTGGTGTGATGGTCAATTTGCATATTACTCTTTTATTAGATAGGATGAATCTAGCTGCGAATTTAATAGTTGTGATCTGTGAGTCTGGCTGAAATGTCCCTAGAGCTTTGAGGACATGTTTCCCTGTCCTGGAAGTCCTCTGTAGCTCTGGACACTTACAGATGCTTCTCAAGGTTCACTCTGGGTATTTATTGAACAGCCTTGCTGTGGGGACCTAGGGTAGCCCATGAGCAACACATGATACCACGCTGTGGCATTTGTGTGTAGGGCAGGGGGAGAAGGAGGCTCCCAGACTCCAGGTCATCCCTCTCTGGGCCCCCTTGGCAGAGAACAATGCCTGGCACACAGGAGCATCATTAAAAGAGCCCCTGGAACACCAATAAATTAGGCCATCCAGGTATCTGTGTGGCTCACTCCCTCACATCTGGGCCTTTGTTCAAATATCAAGTTCTCAGGAAAGCTAGATCTCACAGACCACCCTTCCTCAAACAGCAACCCCCACTGCAAACATCCCCACCCCTGCCTCTGCTGTGTTTTTCCAGTGGCACTTGCCACCAGCACCATGCCACAGCTTTTCCTCTCCAGTGGCCAGTCCATCCCCTCGAGAATGTGAGCTCCAACCGCTCAGAGGTCTCTTTGCTAGTTTGGGTCATTGTTGTAGGCCCCAGGGCACAGGGCAGGGCCTGGAACACATAAACATTCCATAATTTTTATAGAATAAAGGAAACATGTAAATCAATAAATGAGCAAAAGAACTATTGTCACAAATGCCCTAGACCAGGGGTGGGCAAACTTTTTGACTCGAGGGCCACAATGGGTTCTTAAACTGGACTGGAGGGCCGGAACAAAAGCATGGATGGAGTGTTTGTGTGAACTAATATAAATTCAAAGTAAAGGAGCAGAGGGGAGAGCAAGAGAACCCTCCGCTCTTTCGGCTCCGCGGGCCGGATAGAACAGCCGAACGGGCCGGATCCGGCCCGCGGGCCGTAGTTTGCCCACGGCTTATGCTGAGGGACATAGATATTGAAAGTGCTAGAAAACCTTTGGGAGGCAAAGTAGCCAGCTATACAGAAGTTAGGATATTTTAAAGCCCACTTATTAATTACTAGAGGCCCGGTGCATGAAAATTCAGGCACTGGACAGAGGGTCCCTCAGCCTGGCCTTCCTCCTCTCACAGTCCAGGAGCCCTCAGGGGCGGGAGGTGACCCGGCGATCAGGGGAAGGCGACGCCCCCATCACACCTCTGCTGCTGCCACTGCTGGCAGCACAAGCCTTGGCCAGCCCTGGTTACCTGAGCCTTGGGTGGCCCTGGGCGGCTGGGCGGCTGCCATCTGAGGTTTGCCTGCACCTTGGGTCAGTCCTGGGTGGCTGGGCAGTTGCCATCTGAGGCTTGTCTGCACCTTGGGTCAACCTTGGGTGGCTGGGCAGCCACCATCCGTGGCTTGCCTGTGCCTTGAGCTGGCCCTGGGTGGCTGAGGGGCTGAGGAGACTCCAGAGGCAGGTGCACAACAAGACCGGGTCCATCCCCAGGTGGGGCTGAGGGGACTGGGCGCCACCATTTTGTGGCTGCGGGAGCTGCCATCTTTGAGGGCATGACAGTCAATTAGCATATTCCCTTCTTATTGGCTGTGGGTGCCACCATCTTTGCAATGGTGTGAGGGTCAATTAGCATATCCCCTCTTTATTAGATAGGATAGACCAGTGGTTGACAAACTGCTGCTCGCAAGCCACATGCGGCTCTTTGGCCCCTTGAGTGTGGCTCTTCCACAAAATACCACGGCCTGGGCGAGTCTATTTTGAAGAAGTGGCGTTAGAAGAAGTTTTAAGTTTAAAAAATTGGGCTCTCAAAAGAAATTTCAATCATTGTACTGTTGATATTTGGCTCTGTTGACTAATGAGTTTGCCGACCACTGGGATAGACTGTTAGATTATTCCCTTGATCCAAAACAAAGGCCAGAAAAGATGAAATGATGAACTCCCCTGGAGGACAGACTTCCAGACACCTGAGCCTCGGTGGGGCATTTAAATGCTCCTCACAGGAAACCCCACCTGAGAAGTTGAGATGGATTCACCCCCAACCCAGGACACGGCAAGGGGTTCTGACCAATTCTGGGCAGCTTTGCCCAGGGGGTGAGCATGGGGAGTGACTCAGGGGAATCTGGCAGGGCTGCCCAGGCTTCAGCAAAGATGTCTGCAGGGTCCCTGTCTAAGTAAACAAAGTTGCACAAGCAAAGTCTGGGTTTCCTCACCCTTTTCCACATCTCCTTTCTGAGAACATCCCCCTGGATCTGCCGACAACCTCACTCTAACAACAGCTGGCGTGTGAGCTAGAACATCAGGGGCTTCTGTGGAGTCCACGTTCCAACTTCTCCTAAGCTGCTGAGCCCCAATGCGCTCGGGTGTCTGCACAACAGCAGGTCCCCGCCCACCCCATGAAGGAAAAGCACAGGGACCCGAATCAAATTAGTAACCGAATAATCATTGCATGAAATCAACTTCAAAACTGAATTTGGTGTTCTAAACTGATAGGATGCCTGCAGATTGCAGCAGGCACTTGCAAACCAGGAAGCAGACATGCTTTCTCAGTTTTTGTGGTTATTTCCTAACTTAAAAAACTGTGTGTTTCCATCTGCTTTAAAGTAGAGCTTTAGAGAGAGTTCCAGAACCCAGCGTCTAGGCCAAACCTTGCAGTTCCATAATAGCCTTGCCATTTCTCACTGAGGATGACTACCATTCGCAGAGCTTCCCTTGTCTAGAAAAGTATCTCAGTTCCTCTGTCACAATCCTGGGAGGAGCAGGGCAGGGCTTCGTACTAGTATTTCCACCTGCTGAGCCCTTACTCGGGGCCAGGCCTCTCGCCAGTTTCCAGGACTGAGGGAGTGGGGTCGAGTTAGCATCAGAGAGCCGTAGGCCAGATTAGATAAACAGCGTCCCTTTTATGGGGAAAGAAATCTAAATCTCAGAGTGGTAAAGTGACTGGCCTGGGCTCACGAGCACATACTCTTGACTCTGAGTGATCCCGTGAGGAGAGCCCACCCTCCTGGCAACAGAGTTTGGCCCGTTAGGCCCTCCTCAAGCTGTTGCTGGACCTCTTGTTGGTTCTCGGTGTTCTTACAACCACATCTTCTTGCATTTTTCTTTGTTCACAGGTGTGTCCCAGCGCCCACATATCAGGCAGATCAGGAAAAGTGGGGACACCATGAAGCTTGGGGACCCCTCCCTGTGCAGCCACCAAATGAGGGTGTCAGCCACATGCTGCGGACCCCAAGGCTCCAGGGAAGCCAACAGGCTTCAGTCCAGGATTTTTCCCAGAAAACACGAAGCTATTAGCAATAAACGAGAGTGTCTGAACTTCTCCAAATCCACGAAGGGCTCTCGGTAGGCCAGGCCACCGCCTGCCTACAGCGCAGATGTGCACGGACACTTGCGCACTTGTGTCACCACCCTGGGGAGCAATGACGAACCCCTGCTCCATCCTCTCCAAGTTGAGGCACACATCCTCCTCCCTTCTGGGGTCAAGAGTCAGGGTTAGTGTTTCTAGAAGTTTCCACGGTGATAATTCCACAGTTACCATAGACATCATGCCCAGCAATTCCCCAAACAAATGGTTTCTGGATGCAAAGCTTCCCCATCACATTTCTGAAAACTAAACTTGTACTTTCACTCACTTAGTCTTGCAGTCACTCACACATTTCTCCACCTGCTGAGCCCTGCCTCTGGGCCAGGCTTCAAGCCAGTTTCCAGGACTAGGAGGGTGGGACTGAGTTAGGGAGCCATAGGCTGTTTGTCCATCTAACTAATACAGTGTGAAATACTGTGAGATACAATTAACACAGAAATACAGTTCAAATACCAGGAAGGGATGACATCATTTAGCTGAGAGGTTAGAGAAAGGATGTTACAGAAGAGTTTATGTGGAGTGACATTGGGCTGGTTATTAACAATGAAGGGGGGACTAACAGGGCAGAGGAAAAGGGGTGTCCACTTCAGAGTAAGGATGATCCAGCACGAGGACCCGAGCCTGAAAGGCCGTGCAAGCATGGCCTGCTGTGAGCTTGCCTGTGGAGATACGTGGCCGGAGGGGTGCCAGGAGGCCGGTGGGACCAAGTGCAGGAGGCTCAGAGCCTAGACTGGGTTCTGCAAGCAGCACGGGGCCAGGGAGCACTTTGAGAATGAAATTCAAAAATCAGAGGACCTGAGACCTGTCCAGCTTTGGCCTGTGGGAGTGGTTAACCCCATGGGTCCACACGGCCCGCCCTGCTTGTGGGTGGGTATAGGCCACCAATAGAGGAAGCCTGTGATGGGGTGTGTGCTGTATGGACGGTGTTGTGCTTCCCTGCCGGCTCCACTCCCTGGACTTGGCCTGGCCTGGGTCCCTCTGCCGTGAGATGGCCTTTAAACCACAGGTGGCCACTGAGCTTCCACGTCTGTGTGTGACTTTCTCTTGGTGTCCTCATGCGTGTTTTATTCAGCTTTGTTGGCCTCCACACACAAAGCACAGGCAAGCTCACAGCAGACCAGGCTTGCCATGTCCTTTCAGGCTTGGGTCCTTGTGCTGGATCCTTCTTTACTCAGAAGTAGACACCCATTTCCTCTGCCCTGTTGGTCCACACTATGGGAACTAGAAAGTTGAGCCCTGGTAACAAGCCACTCGGGGCCCCGGGGCTGCCATCCTGTGAGGTGGCCTGTCCCCTGCCCGAGGGCCTGTGCTCACGCCAGCTCCGAAGGCCACGTGTCGGGGCTGCAAAGAGAGGTGTGCGTACTGCCTGCCTCTGCTGATGTCTGCCTGAAGCATGGCCGATAGAACAGAGCACGCCCGGGACAAGTGAGGGGACCTGAGCCCATCCCGCTAGACCACCATGGGGCCTCCCAGGCCGGTGTCTCCTGCTCAGGTCCCCTGCAGGGCAGAGGGCAGGTGCTCACAGCAAGGCTGAAGGCTGGGTGGTCAGGCTGGCATGGCAGAAGGAGAGACACTCAGCATGGGCACTGGGTGACTGGCCCTTGCGGAGTGAATCCAGAGCAACCCTAGGGGGCGGATAAGCATCTGCAGGTGCGGGTGCTCTAGGTGAGCAGCACTTTCAGGGGCACCTCACTCACCGGTGCTCATGGAGCTCCAGCCTTCCCTGCGGATTCCTGGACAGAAACCAGCACTGTGAGCGGCACCCTCTGGAGATGGCCCTCAACATCGTCACCATCATCCATGCCCTGATGCTCTCCCAGACCCGAGAAGGTCCCCAAATCTCCACAGTCCTTGGCCACCATCCCTGATCCAGAGCACCCAGGACAGCTATTGATGGAATTATCCCAGGACTGGCACCTGCTCTGGCCAGATCCAGAAGGAGCAGGACAGTTGCGAGTGATGTCATACCGGACAGCACTCGTTCCCCTCCTCCCCTAAATGGCCTGTGCATCCACGTTTCAGGACCACTGCTCTAAAGCTTTCAGCTTTATCTGCCTTCTAGTTCTTGTAATTTTATTCCCAGTTCAAAACAGAGACTAGTCTATGGAAAATCCATGAGTACTTAGAAGCTGAATGGGGAAATAAGTCACGATTTTCCTGGAAATCCTTAGGAACCTCTGGGGATGCATGGGACAGGCGGGGTGTGTCTCAGACCTCTGTGGCTGCAGGCAGTCCTTCAGGTAGCCAGGCTCTGCCCTGCACTTTGGCCTGAGGAACCTGCTTCCCAGGCAGAGGCCCCGAAGTGCTGCCTGGCTCACACATACCCTTTCACGCCCTGAAGCTCTGCAGATCAAGCTGCCAGAGCTTGGACTTGGCAAAGTCAGACTTCTTCCTGGGCATGGGCCAGGATGTCGGCTCGGTAATTGGAGAATGGAATCCAAATTCTACAGATGCCAGTAAATGTGTTCGTACGCAGCTGCTGTGTCGCTGCCAGCCATGTGTGCCAGGCAGCGGCACAAAAGTCGTGTTGCTAAAGTGATCAAGTCACAAATGACTGGAAAACCAAGCACAGCCGCCCCTCGCTCCAGCCTGGCTTCCTCCAGGCAGATGTTCCTATTGTCCCAAATCACGAAGAAAAATCTTTCCAAGACGCAGACGGGAAAGTCAGGTTATTTTCCCCACAGAAATGGGCTACAATGTATGTTCTGGATAGACAGAGTTGAGATCATTTGACACAGAGCCCAGAAAAGCAGATTTTTATGACTCAGAAACGTTACTTATCTCAATAATCTCATTCTACATCTAAGGATAGCTAAGCGTGAACACAGAGAAGTTAAATGTTCAAGGTTCAGGGTCAAACGCCTAGTTCCTGGCAGAAGTGGAATAGAACTTGTGATGACTGCAACAGCGTGAAGCAAGTAGTTTCATGCTCTCAGCATTTTTGCAAAAAAGCAATAACCACCATCCATTTATTCATGCATTCAAAAGCATTTATTGAATACCTACCCTAAAAATATATCACAAGCACCAGAGATTCAAAGATGCAAAGCAGAAATCTCTCCTTAAGGAGGAGTAAAGGAAAATAAACAGAATTTAAAACAAAGTAGCAATGGTGAGGTAGTGGCAAGCATTTGATGCCACTGAGGCATGGGGAAGGGATGACAAAGTCGGAGTGGTGGCTGGGAAGCAGGCCAGGAAACCTGACTGACATGACAAGAAGCACATAGGGATTGCGGAAATGAAGAAAGTTTGAGTGGCTAGCTCTTTAGACAAGCAAAAGCAAGATACAAGTATAAAAACAGCAAGGGTAAATTACTTTATAACTCTGAAGTGAAGAAAACATTTCTAACTATGCATGATTCAAAATCCAGAAGCAATAAAAGGGAAGATTGATAAATTTGATTGCACAAAAACTTACAAAGATAGGAAACAAGCAAAATAAAAAGAGAAAAGATAAACTGGGAAAAACACAATTTATATCAAAAAGGGTTAATTAAAGAGGAGCATCTAAAAACAGAAGAAATGACCTCATGGAGTAAAGATCTAAATATGATAATTCACACACACACACACACACACACACACACACACAATGCAAATGGCTTTTCAACTCATAAGAGAAACACAAAAGTACATTGAGATTAGAAAAAGTCCCAAAGTTTGAAAACTTACTCTATTGACCAGGTTTTGAAGAGGTGTTTTCATGCATCCCTACTGAGAACGTGAAATTATACAGACACTGTGGAGGGGAACTTGGCAATCTAGTGAAACTGAATATGAATTTATCTTTTGACTCAGCAATTGTACTCCTAGGGATCTACCCCAATGAGCAGAAATACAAAAACAACTGTGTTCAAAGATCTTCATTACACACCTACAAACAACCCAATGTCTATCAATATGAAAATAGCTTCATAAGCTATTAGACATGCATGCAAAGGAATACTATCTAGCGATAAAAAATGAGAAATCTCTATATAGACTACTATGTGAATGATCACTTATATTATTCAGTGAGGACATAAAGTAGAGAAAAGCATCTATAGTGTGAGACCATTGATCTAAGAAGACAGTGATACAAATGTGTGTATATAAACATATACATAGTTCATAAATAAAACACAAAAGAATAAGTTATAATTATTTTTAAATTGGGAGGGAGTTAATAGAGTGAAGAATACAATTAGCTGTTGGACTTATCTAATGACCATGTGTTATTGATTTGCAATTATATAAATACTAGAGGCCTGGTGCATGAAATTCGTGCGTGGGGGGTGTGTCCCTCGGCCCAGTCTGCACCCTCACCAATCTGGGATCCCTCGAGGGATGTCCGACTGCCCGTTTAGGCCAGATCCAACCTCTCACAATCCAGGACTGCTGGCTCCCAACTGCTTACCTGCCTGCCTTCCTGATTGCCCCTAACCGCTTCTGCCTGCCAGCCTGATCACCCCCTAACCACTCCCCTGCCAGCCTGATTGATGCCTAACTGTTCCCCTGCCAGCCTGTTTGCCCCTAACTGCCCTCCCTGCAGGCCATCTTGTGGCAGCCATCTTATGTCCACATGGGGGCAGGATCTTTGACCACAGGGGGGCAGCCATCTTGTGTGTTGGAGTGACAGTCAATTTGCATATCACTCTTTTATTAGATAGGATAGAGGCCTGGTGCACAGGTGGGGGCTAGCTGGTTTGCCTTGAAGGGTGTCTCGGATCAAGGTGGGGGTTCCCTTGGGGTGTGGGGTGGCCTGGGCGAGGGGCCTGTGGTGGTTTGCAGGCCAGCCATGCACCCCGGCGACCCAAATGGAGGCCTTGGTATCTGGGATTTATTTATCTTCTACAATTGAAACTTTGTAGCCTTGAGCAGAGCCAAGCCTCCTGCTTGTTCTGTGGCTGCAGCCATTTTGTTGGAATTTATTTATCTTCTATAATTGAAACTTTGTAGCCTCGAGCGGAGGCCAAGGCAGGCCAGGGCTGTGGGAGCTTGGCTTCCTCCATCGCTGGGGGCAACTCAAGCCTCCTGCTCTCTCCAGCTCCATGGCTGCTTCCATTTTTGTTGGGATTTATTTATCTTCTATAATTGAAACTTTGTAGCCTTGAATGGAGGCCTGGGCCTGCCAGGGTGTGCGGAAAGCTTGGCTTCCTCCATTGCCGGGGAAACCCAAGCCTCTTGCTCTCTCGGTGGCCTTAGCCATCTTGGTTGGGTTAATTTGCATACTCGCTCCTGATTGGCTGGTGGGCATGGCTTGTGGATGTAGCAGAGTGATGGTTAATTTGCATATTACTCTTTTATTAGATAGGATTTCACAGTATTAAAAAACAAAATTAAATTCAAAAATACTTCCTAAAATTCCAAAATAAAGTGAAAAAGATTACCCTAAATGTATATACATAAACACAAATTTTCCAAAAAAATCTTTAAAATGTAATCCTTTGATTGTACCTTCCAACTAGATTTAACTTAAGGACAACAAAACTCACAACTCTTAAACGGTTTTCAGAAATCATTTCCTTGTGTTGCTGTTTTTATCCTGAGACAGGTGTGTGAGTATTGTGGGATCTAGCAAATGATTAATTATATTAGCATCGTTTAAGATGAAGACCAACGGGCTTATGTAAAAACCTGCTGACTTGAATTGAATGTATCAGGATGAACATATAACTTTTTAAGAAGATATGTATTTCCTAGAGCTGCCCACTGAAAAAACCTAGAACCATTATAATCCAGTAGCATTGGGCTCCTCCAGGGCCTAGCACTTGGTTTCTAAACACCATTCCCCATGAATGCATAACAGGGTCCTTGGAAAAATGGATAACAGGACTGGGTCAGAACTGTACTCATGAGCCTAAAAGACCTCTATGGGAGAGGGAGGGGTTCATCCTCCATTCTGCAGAAGGTGAAGACAGAGAAGGTGCTTTCAGACTTTGTGGGGTAGCTTGGTGATTGGCAGTTAAAGCATTCTAGTGGTTTCCATATTCTCTGGTAAGATGTAGTCAAGGCCATTCACAAAGAACAAGTAAATAGAGAGGTGGGGATTCATAAGGAATAGAAAATATCTGAAGAGTCTTAGAAGAACCAGCACGGAGAAGAAAGCAGAGAATTGCAGTCTGACAGACAACCAGGGCCCAGTGAGGCTGGTAACCATGGCTCTTCACGGACCCAGCAAGCTGAGCTGAGCAGTTTGTCCTTCGCCAACCTCAGCTCTCAGGTCAGAAGACTGGGAAGGATGGGTGGTTGAGTTTGGATAGAAGTTTATCTTTTTGTTTGTTTTCAAGTTTTTAAAAATGAGGAACAAATATGTATTTAAATGCTAACAGCAGACAGCCAATCCAGGTGAGAAGTCGAAGGTAAAGGAAAACCAGGAATTAATTAAGACACCAGGTGGAACTATGCGCTTGAAGTATAAGTTCTCAGTGTCAGCAGCACTGGCATCCCCCAGGGACAGAGGGGGATCCCAGGCCACTGCATCCAGACCTACTAAACCTGAGACTGGAGGGGGAGGAGAGACCAGCACCCTGCATTTTGACAAGCCCACTAGGTGATCCTGAAACCCATAATGTCAGAACCAGTGCCTTAAAAGGAAGCCAGTAGCTAAAGGAGAGTCACCTTACCAAGAGCGAAAGGGCACAGATAGGGCTGTTTGCAGGCGGGAAAGTACATCAAGAAGTTCCTGCCTGCTGGTCTCTGTCTTCGCTTCTCAGAGGAGAGGAAGATGATGGGGTTTTATGGAGTAGAAAGCTTATTGAATATCTGCAGTATATACTCTGCTAGGAAAAAGGACAGCCGAAAGACACGATCCTGGCCTTGGAACAGCCTGACGTCTAGAAGCCAGAACTAGACAATAAACAAGCTAACAGACCAATAACAGGATAATAGAGGATTGTGGTAAGTGCTGTGAAGGGACGGAACAGCTAATGTGCACTCTGTTGAAATGAGAGTTTAAGAAGGTCTGCCTGACAGAGAGCGTTTCATCCCAGGCTGAGGGATGAGAACTGAGCCACACAAGAGGCGGGGGAGTGTGTTCTTGGTCAAGAGGGACATACTGGGCATAGGAGGAGGAAGGAACTTGTGTAGCTGAGGCAAGGCCAAACCAGGAATCGGGGGTGGGGGGAAGGGGAGGACCCACACGACTTCACTCAGTGTCTTATAGCCTGTGAGCAGAAAAAGCTTGAATATATCCTTATAATCATGAGAGGCCACTGAAGGTTTAAGGCACGGGAGTCACCACACAACGAAAGCCACGTGATGTGACTTCTCTGTGTCTCCTGGGGGCTCACTTGAGCAGCACCAGCCACACAGGAGAGCCACTTTATAGAATTTACCCATAAGCAAGTCCCGTGCCGGGCCCTTCCTGAGGTCTGGAGTGGAGCCCAGTCTTCATGTTTGCTGCTGTCACTTGTTGATGCTGGCCAGGTGATTTTAACAAGCAGCCAAGAACGAAAACCCTTGTTCCATCTGGGCGCTGTTCTCTCTTCCACAGCTGCACCGAGCAGAGCATCCAGCGGCCTGCCAACTGCTTTTCGTCTTCATTGTTGTGGCTTGATTATCTGTTTGAACCTCCCTTATTGCATTCTAGTACAGAGGGGATCGAGGTGTCAGCACTCCTGGAGGCTGGCCCAGGGGAGCCATTGGGAAGGACGGCTGCTTTCTTATCCTTCCAGTGTCCCCAGGTGCAGCCCGCTGGGCCCAGAGGCCCAGAGGCATGTTGTTGGCAGAGAACAGAGGAAGGGTTAGCATTTCAACAGCAGAAATGATGAGGTCAGGAGACTCCCCACGCTCAGTGCTGGGAAAGAGGCGCCTTCTTCTGTCTAAAGAAAAGTCTCGTCTTCATGAAGAAGATTTGCTTGAGTAATGCTTTTAAGGTTTTCTCTTTGAATGCACAGTCTTAGCAGGTTTTACCCTGGTGTTTGGGGGAAACAGAATTTCACATCATTTATCTTTCAATCTTTATGACTGGAAGAGTTCTGGGAGCAGAAAGTGACCGGGTGAAGGAGCACAGGGCCTTGGTCCTCTGTTCTCCCGGGCACTCCTGTGGGCACACTCCTGTCTCTTTAACCCATACCCCAGGCCTCCAGCATACTCCTTCCCTCTCTGAGTGCAGCCCAGGAGCCAGAAGTACCCCAGCAGGATGTGCACCCTCAGCATTCCTGTCCCTCTGGAGACCTGGTTCTTCCCCTCAGCCACAGTCTTACTCTTACTTAATGTGTTTTGTTGCAGCTACCAGGTGGCTAGCAGAGAACATTGAGTTATTTTGAGACAGGTGCACACATCTGCAGTTTACTAGGCAGTGGTCAGTATTCAGCAAGGGTTGGTCTTCCTTTCTTTCCCCTCCTTTACTGCCCACATTCAGTCATGATGCAGTCCCATACTGTCCAGCCCTAAGTGACTCACCAAAACCATCCCACTCTCTCCATCTGCACCCATACCACCATGCATGGATGGTGGACGTTGACAACCTGGTACAAGCTATAAGAGAGCATGTCCAATTTAAAAGCATGAAGAAACACAGCTTATATTCAGTAGCAATTCTAGATGTCTGCAATACTAGTAAAATAGTTTTTCTTACCAAAATATTTTATTAGTCTAAGTTCTAAATAATTGCTGTAGTCACAGTTGATTTTAATAATATATTTGCTATCTTTAAAATAGCAAATTTAGCCCTGGCTAATGGCTCGGTTGGTTAGAGTGTCATCCTGTATACCAAAAGGTTCAATTCTTGATCAGGGCACATACTAGTACCTAGGTTTCCGGTTCGATGCCATTGGGTGCGTACGGGAGGCAACTGATCAATGTTTCTCTCTCTCTCTCCCTTCCTCTCTCTCTAAAATCAATAAACATATCCTTGGGTGATGGTCAGTTGGGTTGCTTCCATATCTTGGCTATTGTAAATAACACTGCAATGAACATAGGATACATGAATGCTTTCAAATTAGTACATCAGGGTTCTTCAGATATATTCCCAGAAGTGGAATTGTTGGATCATAAGGCAGGTTCATTTTTTAATTTTTTGAGGACCCATAGTGGCTGCATCAATTGGCTTTCTCACCAAAATGCACAAGGGTTCCCTTTTTGCCACGTCCTTGCCAGCACTGCGTTTTGTACATCTATTGATAATCATCATTCCGACATTTGTGAGGTAACACTTCATTGCGGTTTCCATTGTCATTTCTCTGACAATTAGTGATGTGTTTCTTTTCATATGTCTACCAGTGGCCCAGTGCATGAATTCGTGCACCAGTGGGGTCCCTCAGCCTGGCCTGCAGGATCGGGCCAAAACAGGCTCTCCAACATCCCCTGAGGGATCCCGGATTGCAAGAGGGTGCAGGCCAGGCCAAGGGACCCCACCAGTGCACAACTGGGGCCGAGGAGGGATGCAGGAGGTTGGCCAGCCAGGGAGGGACCACAGGAGGGCTCCACAGCATGTCCGGCTTGTCTTGCTCAGTCCCAGCAGCAAGCTAACCTACCAGTTGGAGCGTCTGCCCCCTGGTGGTCAGTGCACGTCATAGCGAGTGGTTGAGCGGCCTTAGCATATCATTAGCATATTATGCTTTGATTGGTTGAACTGATGATCAGACGACACTTAGCATATTAGGCTTTTATTATATAGGATTGGGCATCTGCATGTCCTCTTTGGAGAAGATCTATTCATGCCCTCTGCCAATATTTTAATTGGATTGTTTGTTTATTTGGTGTTGAGTAGGATGAGTTCTTTATAAATTTTGCATATTAACCCGTTATAAGATATTTTATTAGTGAATATGTTCTCCCATTCAGAAGGTTGTCTTTTTGTTTTGTTGATGGTTTCCTTTGCTGTGCAAAAACTTTTTAGTTTGATGTAGTCCCATTTATTTATTTTTTCTTTTGTTCCCCTTGCTTGAGAAGCTATATAAAAAATTATTAAGAGAAATATCAGGGATATTACTGCTTGTTTTCTTCCAGGAGTTTTATGGTTTTGAGACTAACATTTAAGTCTTTCATCCATTTTGAGTTTATCTTGTATATGGTGTAAGAAGGTGGTCCAGTTTCATATTTGCATGCATCTGTCCTATTTTCCTAACACTATTGAATGAATAGACTATCTTTACCCCATTGAATGTTCTTGCCTTCTTTGTCAAATAGTAATTGACCAGAGAGATGTGGGTTTATTTCTTGGCTCTATGTTCTGTTTGATTGATAGATATGTCTATTTTTATGCCAGTAACATGATGTTTTGATTACTATAGCCATTTACTATAGTTTGATATCAAGTATCATACTGCCAACTTTGTTCTTTTTTCTCAGGATTGCTTTGGCTACTTGGTGTATTTTGTGATTCCACATAAATTTTAGATTAATTTCTTCTAGTTCTGTGATATAGGCCATTGGTAATTTAATAGAAATTGCACTGACTCTATAGAGTGCTTTGGCAGTATGGACATTTTAATGATGTTAATTCTTTCTGTCTATAAACACTGGGTATGCTTCCATTTATTTGTATCTTCTTCAATTTCTTTTTTCAGGATCTTATAATCTTCTGAGTAAAGGGCTTTTAACTCCTTGGTTAGATTTATTCCCAGGTATTTTTAAAATGTAATTATAAATGGGATTATTTTCTTAGATTTCCTTTCTGATAGTTCATTATTGGTGAATAAAAATGCAACTGATCTGGGTATTTATTTTGTATCTTGCTACGTTACTGAATTCATTTATCAGTTCTATTAGTTTTTTGGTGTAGTCTTTATTCTTTATATACAGTATCATGTCCTCTGCAAATAATTACAGATTTACTTCTTCCTTTACAATTTGGTTGCCTTTATATATTTCCTCTTGTCTGATTGCTGTGGCTAGGACTTCCAGTACTATGTTAAATACAAGTGATGAAAGCTGTCACCCTTGTCTTTTTCCTGATTTTAAGTGAAATGCTTTTAGTTTTTCTCTTTTGAGTATGATATTGGCTGTGGGTTTGTCATTTATGGCTTTTATTATGTTGAGGCATGTTCTATTTATTTCCACTTTCCTGAAAGTTTTTAACATAAATGGATGCTGGATTTTGTCTAATACTTTTTCTGCATCTGTTGATATGATCATATAATATTTTTACTTCATTTTTATATGGTGTATTATGTTAATTGATTTGTGGATATTGTATCAACCTTATATCCCAGGGATAAGTCCCACATGATCATGGTGTATGATCTTTTTAATATATTGCTGGATTTAGTTTACTAACATTTTGTTGAGAATTTTTGCATCTATGTTCATTAGGAACATTGGCCTTTAATTTTCTTTCTTTGCAGTAACTTTATCTGTTTTTGGAATTAAGATAATGCTGGCCTCGTAAAATAAGCTTGGGAGTCTTCCCTCCTTTTGAGGTTTTTTTTAATAGTTCGAGAAGGATAGAAGTTATTTCTTCTTTGAATATTTGGTAAAATTCACCTGTGAAGCCATCAAGTCCAGGACTTTTGTTATCTTGTAGTTTCTGCTTTTATTACTACTTACTTTCATTAGTTGTGATTGGTCTGTTCAGATTTTCTGTTTCCTCTTGATTCAGTTTTGGAAATTGTATGTTTCTAGCAATTTATCTATTTCTTTCAGGTTGCCCAATTTGTTGACATATAGTTGTTCGTAATACTTTTTGTAAGTGTTTGCATTTGCATTACTGTAGTATAAATTGTTACTTCTCTTTCGTTTCTGATATTATTTATATGGGTCTTCTCTTTTTTTCTTGATGAGTCTGGTTAAAGATTTATCAATTTCTTTTATCTTTTGAGTGAACGAGCTTTTGATTTTTAAAATCTTTTGTGTTGTTGTTTTTTAGTTTATATTTTGTTTATTTCCACTCTGAACTTAATTATTACCTTCTTTTTACTCACTTTGGGCTCTGTTGCTTTTTTTTTTTCAGTTCCCTTAGGTGTAAGGCTAGATTGTTTTACTGAGATTTTTCTTACTTCTTGAGGTAGGCTCATATTGCTATGAATCTCCCTCTTAGAAGTGCTTTTGCTGTCCCATAGATTTTAGGATGTTGTGTGTTCATTTTCATTTGTTTTAAGGTAACTTTTGATTTCTTCCTTAATTTCATTGTTAGCCCATTAATTTTTTGGTGACATGTTATTTAGCCTCCAAGTGTTTGTGTATTTTAAATTTTTTTCTTGTAATTGATATCTAGTGTCATACCATTGAAGTCAGGGAAGAAGCTTCATATGGTTTCAATGTTCTTGAATTCATGAGGCTTTCTTTGTTTCATAACATGTGCTCTGTCCTAAAAAGTGTTCCATGTGCACTTGAAACGAATGTATATTCTGTAGCTTTGGGGTGAAATGCTCTAAAAATATCTATTAAATCCATCAGGTTCAGTGTGTTATTAAAGTAGCTCTTTCCTTGTTGACTTTTTTGTTTTGAAGATCTATCCATGGATGTCAATGGGGTGTTAAAATCCCCTGCTGTGACTATATTACTGTTGATCTTTCCTATTATGTCCATCAAGATTTGCTTTATATATTTAGGTGTTCCTATGTTGGGTGCATAAATATTTACAAGGGTTTATATCTTCTTCTTGGATTGATACTTCTATCATTATGCAATGTCCTTCTTTGTCTCATTAAAAAAATAGTTTATTAGCTTTTGAGAGAGAGAGAGAGAGAGAGAGAGAGAGAGAGAGAGAGAGAGAGAATGGGAGAGGGAAAGAGAGAAAAAGAATCAATGTGAGAGCACAACAGTGATTGGCTGCCTCCTGCATACCCCCCTCCAGGGATGGAGCCAGCAACCCAAGCATGTGCCTTGGTATCATGGAATCAAACTGGCAACCTCCTGTTTTATCATGGGATGATGCCCAAACAATTGAGCCATACTGGCTAGGGCTCTTTGTTATTATAATCTTTTGTTTAAAAGTTTATTTTGCATGACATATGTATTGCTACCCCAGTTTTTTTGTGTGTCCATTTGCATAAAAATGTTTTCTATACCTTTCCTTTTGTCTGTGTGTATGTTTTGTTTTGAGGTGGGTCTCTTATAGACAGCATATATATATATATGGGTTTTGTTTTCTTATCCATTCAGCTACCCTGTGTCTTTCGATTGCAGCATTTAATCGATTTACATTTAAAATCATTATTGATAGGTACATATTTATTGCCATTTTATTCTTTAAAACTGTGTTCCTCCCCCCCCCACACACACACTCCTTTTTTCTTCTTAAAAAAGGCCGTTTAACATTTCTGGTAATATTTATTTGCTGGTAATGAACTCCTTTAGCTTTTTCTTATCTGGGAAGCTCTTTATTTCTTCTTCAATTTTAAATTAAAGCTTGGCTGAGTATAACAGTCTTGGTTATAAGTCCTTGCTTTTTATCACTTTGAATATTTCATGCTATTTCCTTCAAATCTGGAATGTTTCCCTTTAGAAATTATCTCACAGTCTTAGAGGAGCTCCTTGTAGGTAACTGTCTTTGTCTTGCTGCTTTTAATGTTTTCTTTGTCTTTAACCTTTGGCATTTTAATTAAGTGTCTTGGTGTGGGCCTCTTTGTGTTCATCTTGCTTGGCACTCTGTGCTTCCTGGATTTGAGTGTCTTTTTCTTTCACCACGTTAGGAAAGTTTTCAACCATTATTTCCTCAAATAGGTCCTTGATTTCTTGCTTTCTCTTTTCTCCCTCTTGGGCCTCTATGATGCAGATGTTACACTTGATGTTGCCCCAGATGTCCCTTAGACTAACTTCATTTTTAAAAATTCTGTTTGTGGTGTTTTATTTTTTCCATGCTCTGATTGTGTGTTTTCTACTATCTTATCTTATCTTATCTTCCAAATGGCAAATTTGATCTGCTTCAACTAGCATGCTGTTGCTGATTCCTTCCACTGTATTCTTCATTTCAAATTTTGTATTGTTCATATCTTACTGCTCATTTTTTATGCTTTTTATGTCCTTAAATATGCTGGCTAGCTCTTTGTTAAAATTCTCACTGGTTTCTTGAGCATCTTTATAATCATTGTTTTGGATTCTATATCTAGCAGCTTGCTTGCCTCCATTTTATTGAGTTCTTTTATGGGGAATTTCTTCTATTCTTTCATTTGGGGCATCTTTCTAACTCCCCATTTTGTCAGCCTTTTTGCACTTGTGTCTGTGTATTAGGTAGATCTGTTATGCCTCCCAGTTTTCGTATTGTGAACTTATGTAGTAGGTTTCTCAGTGGACCAGACTCCCTGATCACCTGGATGTCCCTTGTGTGGGTGCTGATTTTTGTAATGGTTTAATCTTATTTGCTGTTGGCCTTTTCCTTTTTGGGGTTATCCCTCTGCCTGGCTATGAGGATCGACCCCAACTGCAATGTATGAGCTACTGTGTGATAGCTGACTCCACAGTGCTGAAATTGCCCCAGTAGTGTCTGATACCTGCCGAGACCTCTCTTTGTATGTGCCACATATGGTGCTAATTGATTCATTCTCTGATGTGGTCTGAACTACTGGATTTGTTGGTTCTGTGGCTACTTTGCAGGTACTCCAGTACACATCCACATCAGGTGCTACCTTTGACCAGCTCTGGGCTACCTGTTTGTTACATTGGATGTTGTCCAGATGTTTGAAGCTACAAAGCAACCCAGAGTTTTTGGCTGCCTCTACTGGGCCTGGGTATATGTTGGAGGGGCCAAGCTGTCTCCTAAGTCTGGTTTCCACAAGTACTGAGCCCAGGGGCATTTCAGACCCAGGCCTCCCCTAAACCACCTTAATCTGCCAGCTGCCTGTTAGGCTCCATCACTGAAAGAGCCTCTAGTGGTTGAGTTGTGTAAAGGAGGCTCTCATTGAGTCACCAGGTGGGTCCTAGTGGTGTCCACCAGACTGATATGGGTTCAAACTTGGTGCCAGTGCTGGATTTGAGGCCATTCAGCAACAGTCTCAGGTGCTCCAAAGTTAGCTGCCACCTGCCAGGTGCCTGCAGACCTTTGTGGTAGGACAGGGTCTCAGCAATTCATCCAGGTGAAGCCAGCAGCGTTCATCAGGCCAAAACAGACCAAGAGTTGGTAATGTGAAGGGAGAGCACTGCACAGAAAGAGTGGTGCAGGTGTGGTGTGTAAGGGAAAATTGGGCCCCACCCAGAGGCCACACAACTCAGTTTTTCTCAGCATCTTCTCAGACTTCATAGAGACTCATCTGCACCATGGGACCAGGATGGCCACAGCCCACTGACAACATTGCAGAGAGCAGCTTGGCAGGGCAGGGCCACTGGGAGTCAGGAGGGTGGAGCTAGTGGTTCTTTCCTGGTGGGGCTAGTGGAACTCCCCACTGGGTTTGTGGGGGCTGGGGGGGGGGCCTGTTTCCACCTGCTCTAGCACGCAGAGCAGGGGATGACAATTGGCCTCTGCCCCAGAGCCGTACAACTTTGTTGCTGATTCTCTCTGAGTTCACCTTCACTATGTCTTTGAGAAATTCTGTACCACAGGCTCGGGAAGCAGATTCTTCTGCAGGTGTAAGCTCATCAGGATGGGTGACAGCGCGTCAGGAGGATGAGTCTAGTGCAGTTTGGAGGGGAGTGCTTGACTCAGCAATGACGACATCTGTGGTTGGTGTGGGAGAGGGACCCTGGTGGCTGTTTTTTAAACTCTCTCCCCAGAGCCACACAATTTAGTATGTCCTCACACAACTCCAGTCCACTCCATCTGTCCTCCCTCTGCCAGAGCCCAGGGTGAGTAGTTGCAAATGAGATTTTGTGCTGCCCTTTAGGAGGGCACTTGGATTTATAGCAGACTCTTGTCTCTCCCTGGGGAACAGAATCCCTACCGATTTTCACAGCCAGATGTAGGCTTCTCTTCCTGGCTTCGGTGATGCTCCAGCCTGGGGATCCTGAGTGGAGTTCAGACCCCTTGTTCCTCAGGGGAGCCTTTGCAGCTGAGATATCCCTCTGGATTCTCAGCCACTGGACGTGAGTAGGGGGCCAGCCTTATTTGTGTCTTCGCTCTTCCTACCAGACTCGATGTGGCTTCTTCTGTAAATCCTTGATTATAAGACTTCTGTTCACCTAGTCTTCAGGCAGTGATTCAGGTGGCTTGCTCTACATTTTAGTTATAATTCAAGCTCAGGCCTGGGAGGCGTGAGTGCAACTTCCACCACTCTGCGGCCATCCTCTTCCCCCCGTGCACTACATTCTAATACATGTAAGATTTGTGTAAGGTTTTATTGTCTACTTATTTTTCCTTAAATCTTTAAAAATGTTTTTAAATTACAGTTTACATTCAATATTATTTTGCATTAGTTTAAGATGCACAGCATAGTGGTTATATAGTTATATACTTTACTAAGTGTTTTCTCTAGAAGTTAATTTGGAAACTTTCAGTTATACAGTTTGGTCTCTCCCAGTTAGACTTGGCCGCATGGATTCATTTTTAACAACCTGAAGTCATTAGAACGTGCTTCAGATGCTATTTGTGTCTGCATCCTTGTTTCACTACATATTCCTGAATTTCAATGATAGGTTTAAAACACACTGTGGTGGCCCAGGGAGGAAGGGAAAACAAAACCTGAGGTACTTCATTTCTGTCATTTGTGTCCTTCATGTGATCACTTGGAATTCTTACTTGTATTTAAAATTTAAAACAAGGAGCCAAAAGTATTCAGTGTGAGGTTTAATATTATTGTTTGATAATCAAAAAATTTTAGTTCATTCATAAAATATTTTATTGAATTTGAAAAATATATTTTATATTAAAATGTACTATTTTATAATTTTGTTTGAAAACTGTAGGATAAATAAAGAAAAAATGATTAGCACCTTTTATTCCATGACTATTGTTAAAAATTTTTTTTAAATATTTTATTTATTTTTTAGAGAGAGGAAGGGAGAAGGCTAGAGAGTTAGAAACATCTATGAGAGAGAAACATCAATCAGCTGCCTCCTGCACACCCCCAACTGGGGATGTGCCTGCAACCAAGGTACATGCCCTTGACTGGAATCGAACCGGGGACCCTTCAGTCCACAGGCTGACACTCTAACCACTGAGCCAAACCAGTTAGGGCTAAAATATTTTTTTCATACAGAAGAAAGAGCTGTTAAAATATGAACCACTCTGGGTATCAAACATTAACCTACACCCTTGAATCAATCCTTACTGTGTTTCCTCTCAGCCAGCAGCAGTGGCCTCCTAATTTACCCTCCTGCTTCCTCTCACTCTCCTTAGATGCGTCCTTCATACCACCCCTTATATAATACATGAAAAAATCTAATTTTATTACCTGCAAACTCCATCTTCTTTACTTTGAGGGCACCTGGAGATGTGAGCCAACTACTCAGCATGAACACCCATTTTGTATTTCATGTGAATGAGAAATGATTTTGTGTTCAGGTACTGAAATTTTTGATTTTATCCACTAATCACCTACTGTTATAGTTGTGGCTTCTGCGGCATCTGAATCTCTTTACCTAAATCACTGTGCCGGCTCCCTGCCCTCAGATCTTAGCCTGTGAGCCAAGGCCTATCTCCCCTGGCCACTCCTTCCCCCAGCTCTGGCAGAATTGGTCCCCAGAACAGGACCTAGGTACCACCAGGTGAGCAGCACATCACTTTGTGGCTCACTCGGCTCGGGGTGCGTCCCTCCTGATATCCACTGCTGTCCTGTGGCAATAAGCAAGGCTGTTTTATACATTAAAAAGAAAGAAAGAAAGAAAGAAAGAAAGAAGGAAAGAGAGAGAGAGAGAGAGAGAGAGAGAGAGAGAGAGAGAGAGAGAGAGGGAGAAAGAAAGAAAAGAAAGAAAGAAAGAAAGAAAGAAAGAAAGAAAGAAAGAAAGAAAGAAAGAAAGAAAGGAAGAAAGAAAAGAAAAACCTAAAGTCCTGTGAGGAAAATCTGGGGGCATAATCACTTGGTTATCCCAATGCCAATTTTTAGAGCCAATAAGTGACTGGATGCTGGACCCCTGATATATGGTAATTAAAATTTTGAATATGGTACCACTAGTTTCTTTTTGATGAGACAGTTAAGTTCAAGAGGATAAATGCTTACAGCACAATAATGAATCATGTCCCTTCTGAATTGGTACATTCTTGTTCTGGACATAAACTTTAAAGAGGAACGTTTGCTGAGCTGGGAGTAGAATCCTGAGTTATGATTCAAATGTCCATGACCATGTCCCACTTGAATTAGCTTGCTGAGGAGTATGCCAGACCCAGTCTCACGTATGCCCAGAGGTGGTTCAGGGAATGTCAGAATTCTGGTGTTTCAGTTCTTTAAGGAGTCGTAGCCAGACTATTGGCTCTGGGCATCCCGTAAGTTCCCTTTCATAAACATGGCACACTCATCCACACCCTGCTGCTCCCTCTGCGTCTGCTTGGGATGGGATGCCTGGCCAGGCATACCAGGGCCAGCATGAGTGCTCTGTGCTGAGGAAACCCATCCCACCTGGAGCTCTGGGGATAGCCTTATAGAGCTACCTCGGGCAATAGGGTTTGCCCTGGATTATGCTGGTGTAATTGGTGCGGGAATTGGTGGTGCAAAGAAAGACTCCATCAGGAAGAGAGGCCTACTAAAAAGGCAGACCGTGGCTGTTCTGAGTCAGGTAAGCAAAGCAGGGTTCTCTTCAGAGTGTCAGCCAGCAGGACTCCATCCAGGTGCACCTCATCAGCCCAGGGGTGCTGAGCCCTCACCCTACAGTGCACCCTGGGCTGGACAGACACGTTTAAACAGGATGGACCTGCCCTTGGGGAACTTCCTGGATAAGACATGCTCTACTGAACAGTCCAGATTGAACCCTGTTTACAAAACTCAACAGAGGGCAAGTTGCCTAATGACTAGGAGACCAGACATGGGCCAGAGACCATGAACCCAAATGCCTCATTTCACAACTGAGTTTGTGTAAAGAAAGCTAAAACCCAGGTCAGACCTCAGTCTGTGCTGTTCCACACCAACACACACACACACACACGCACACACACACACACACACACCAGCGGTGCCCCTGGGGCAGTCCACGCTGAGTTGCACAGAATGGATAAATATCTAAAGGGCCCCTACAGGACTCTGCCAAGCTATGTAGGCATCTGGAAAGAATTGTGGTCTGGGCTGGAAATCATGTTAAGAAGGACATTTTCCCGTAATTTCCCCTTTCTAAAAAGGCACATCATGGCTGTTCTGAGTCTGGTTTCAAGGTCTAAAATTTGTTCAAATTCACACTGACTGGGGGAGGCGGGGTGGGGGAGGAATGTGGGCGGGAACAGACCATGCAGGAGGTACAGCCTGTCCCCGGCACAGCTGTCACCACAACAGGCGCAGCTGGGCCTTGTCCAGCCTTCCCAAGAAAGACCAGGGGCTAAGGCAGGGCTCCTGAAGGGGGCGCCTGCTGTGCCCAGCCCCCCTTCGCCCCCCCCCTCCCCCGTCAAATTGCTCAGTATTTATAGTAAACACAGGGGCTGTCTTCTTTCCTCCCTCCTCCAATGAAGGGAGATTGCTGTTTCTTTTCCCATCACAGGCAGAAGCAGAGGAAGCAGCAGTTTTGTAATCACAGAAGTTTATATCTCTGAGGGATGGACATTCCCTGAAAGAAAAGCCTAAGGAAGACCATAAACTCACATGAGGTCAGAAGACAATGCTAAATGAGCTCTCACTTTCCCAATAAAACGCCTATCATTTCAGAGAGCCCACCAGGATGGGCAGCAGGGAATCGCCTTTCTCTGTTTCCCTCTTTATTTATTTCCTGGGGTCCCCTCTCTAAATAAGAGAGAAACCCCTCAGAGCTTCCCTTCTTTTGTTCAGGACCAAACTGTCTAGTGCTCCTTCTGACCCAGTGGTAGGTGAGGAGACCTCGAGGAAAGACAACAAGTGTTCTCTGTTCACTCTCACTTTGTGGACATGGTTTAAAGTCCACGGTTCCTGTCTGTTATAGCAGTTTTGCCAAAGACTGGCCACAAGGAGGGCAGACTCAGGCTCTGTCAGTCTCCCCCAGGGAAGCTGTTTCCTCTCCCCACCTGAAGGGGAGCTGGAGGCGAGGGAGATGGCTGCCCAAGCCTCAAGGCATGTCCTTCTCCTGTGTGCCTTGTCAGCCGTGACCCGGAGGGGCTTTCCCGAGTGCGCTGCTTCACCTCTTCAGGTATTGAGATTTTCATCCACCACCCCACCTCACATGCATGTGTGCGAACACATACATGCACACGTGCACACACACTCACACGGACACGCACACGCACACGCACATGCACACACACACACACACACAGGAGATAGGCACCCACTGCTCCTTTCTCAATGCTGCAGTCCTATGTTCATTTTGATTATTTTGGATATATCCCTGGGTTTTGACGGCTAAGATCTTCTGAAGAAAATGTGTCAATTTTGTGCCAGCATAGTGGTAGATACCACCTGGAGCTCCATGTTGCCGATACTTACTTCCAGCTTTCTGTATCCTCTCACTGCTCACTTCTCATCTCCTGGGGTGGGACAGAGTAGGGGTTGCAAACACCTCTGTGGCCTCCGATTGCACACTTCTAGATTATCTAGGCACGGGTGTTGACGTTAGCGCTCCTGCGTGGTCTTGGTCCCCCTTTGCCGATTCACTGAGGAGTGATGTATGGCTGTGTGCTGCCCTCGGAGCTCTGGCTGTGGACTGCAGCTGCACCAAACACAGTGAGGGAATCTGATGGGGCGGCCATACGACATGATGCCCTTTCACACGGGCTATGTCTAATTGGTCTTCCTAAGTTTTCTATTAATTTTCATGCCAGTCCCCAGTAATCACTATTTTACTCCCATGTCACGGTAGTCAGCTTGAATTGGCAAAGTAATTGCAGCCACTGAACACCCTATGCTGGTTTTCTTCTTCTTTCTGATCCCAAAGCCTGGCTTTCTCCTCTTCCACAAAATAAACTGAAATAAAAAGTGGAACCCAGGTGTCCTTAGGACCCTCCAGCAAACCATCACGTGCTAGGGGAGATGGCTGAAAGCATTGCCCACCCGCAATGCTGGATTCTTGTCTCTCTCTTACCCATTACTCTACTCTCTCCACTGGCTTAGGTAAAGAGGTCCTTAATTTCTTCACAAAGCTGGAATTCTTTTCGTTCTCATTCTCAATGTCAAAATCCTAGCAGTCTACCCTGCCAAATACTTAGAGGAAAGCCAGCAATCAGTCACACCCTCTAGGCTCCCTGGACACACGGCACCCCGTGTAGGTCCCCTACACTGTGGTTGTGTCCATGTCCCTCAATATACAGTTCCCTAACGTGCCCTACCCATAATTAAATCCTTCCTCCTGCTCTCAGCCTGCCTGGGCACCAGCACCTGTTTCTGTGCTTCTCCTGGAATGCCAGTCTTTGGTCTGCATCTATGCATATGTGTGGGTGGCACAATATCCCATGTCAGCTGGGGCCTTCCAGCTCCCTAGTAATTTTATGGAATATCCTTCCTTCTAGAGAAGCCACCCATGTTTGACTTTTCAAACTCTAATAGAACACACAGGGTCTGCCATGTCCAGAAGCCTGTCATGTAAACTCACAGGGTAAAGAGTGACTTCACCTTTATGCTTCAACCAGGCACCCTCAGGACAACTCCCTACCCAGGAGAAGAGGTCGGAGCCTTCTCCACCACAGGTCCTCCCACTAAAGGTGATTGTTCTTGCCGGTAACATTCAGTAAAGGTGGAAAGTCCCTCAGCTCCACTGGGCTCTAGGAAATACTGAGAAAATGCCACGCAACATCTCAGAAGGCAAACCCCCACAATGTCTCTTTTTAATGCCTGAAAGTCATTGGCAGCACAGAGGAAACATTATTGGAATGTCATAAGTTCACAGAGCCCTTAGATGATGTCAATCTATTCCTTTTCTACCAGACACAGAGAGCTCTCCATGCTGGGCATGAGATGTTTTCTCTTTGCTTTCCATCCCCTTTTCCCCCATCACAAACCCCAAAATATTCCTACTTATCTGCCTTCTTTGGGGTTGGACAATCTAGTCTTCCAATTTTTGCCTTGGGGGAACTGGTGGGAAAAGTTTGGTCCTCCATATCTTTTAGAGTAAATGATCTATAAAATGAAGAAATCTTTGTCTTGACAACATGGCAAGCTTTTCCTAACCTACCTTGTGGCATTATTTGCAATTTCTGTGTCTTTCCCCACTGCTTTTCTCCTGTGAAGGCTCATAAATATAGATTTGAATCTGAGCTCTACCACTTACTAGTTCTGTGATTTTGGGAAAACTGATCAACTTCTCTGCTTATCAGCTTATCTATTTATTAAGTCGAGATACGAACACCCACCTCATATGGATTTCTGAGTATTAATTTTTTTAAAGGTGATGAGAACATTGCAGGTTTATGCATATATGCATAACCCATGGACACAGATGATAATGTGGTGAAGGCCTGGAGAGGGTCAATGGTGGGGGAAAGGGACATTTGTAATACTTTCAACAATAAAGATACATTTTTAAAAAAGAACATTGCAGGTTTTACCACCACCAGAGAATGCAAATTACATCACAGTTACATTGATGCCACACATTTGAAAGCTCTGAAGCATCACGGCTCCTGTAGAACCTCAGTCCCCCTGAGGGTCCTTCCTCAGGTATCTTTGGAGTGGGACCTGGCCTGCGTGTCTCTATTCAGTGAGCCAGACTCCAGCCTCTGTGTGCTTTCTCAGTCACCCCAGTAGTAGACCCTGCTCTCCCTGTACTTCTCTATTCCCGATGTTCTCTACCACAATTTTATAAAAGCTTTTGACAAAATTGTGCTTATCATTTGTGAGTAGAAAGGATCCAATTTGCAAGGAGTAACTTTGACTGTGTATGTGCCTCTCCCAGGACCCATTCCCAGGCTTACCCTCAGTAGCTCCTGTTAGCATTTAATGTCACCACATCTGACCTGCCTCCCCATACCAGAGACCTCCCATGTCCCAGTCTTAGATGCTTTCAAGTGCTGCCTGCAAAGGCCCTTGCCCTCCTAGACCCATTCCTTGTTGACGCTGTTTCTCAGCATGAAGTGAACTTCAGGCCAACATGCCCCTCCTGCAGCTTCCTGAGCCTCAGTCTGTGAACCAAGAGCGTCCACATCTAGTTCTCTGGCTGCAGCTAAAAAATACTTTCAGGTTTAAAATGACATCTTCCCCTGAATCCTATCTATTTCATATTCATTTAATAAAACAAAATAAATAAACAACAAAAATAAAATGCTAAAACAAAAACCATAGGCAGCTCAGTCAGGGCAATGTTGGACAAATACAATCAATTCTTAATGGACCTGATTGGAATAGAGATCATTTCCCATGTTTACAGATAACAATAGACCCTGCATTTATAGAAAAACGCAAATTTCCATTCACCAGAGGAAACTTATGGAAGTAGACAAGTAGTACCACCTTGGGCTCCATCAGAATGTCATGGGAACAAGGCAGAAATAGGGAAAGGCAAAAATGCTAACAAACTAGCAATAAAACATGGTGTTCTATCTTCATGAGTTGGAACTGCAGGCCAGTGGAGCCAGCCTGGACAGAGTTGGTCACCCCTCCAATGGGCAGAGTCCACACAATGCATAAAGGGAACAAGGAGGCTGCAGTTAGAAAAAAAAAGTCATTAATTTACTTACTTTTCATGTTCTTCAACAAAAATTTAAGTCTTTTGGGAGGAAAGGTGTGAATGAGTGTGGGAACCCCTTTCGCGTCCCGCGTGGTTCAGGGTTCTGGTTCAGGGTTCGGGTTCTGGAGAAGGCCGCACACAAATGAAAAGAGACTTGGAAAAGTATTAATTTGGAAATATTGGGGGCCAGGTGGGAGCCCAACTCTAGTGGAAGGACTACCCCTTGCTCTGGCCTTGCAATCCCTTTTATTGAGACTATGGGACACGCCCATAACCTTTAGGCAGGAAATTCCAATAACAGAAATTTACATAGGAGAAACAGAGTTGGAGGCTGCTTCGGCTAACAATGTTTCAACTAAACAGTGAGTGATCAAAACAATTAAGGTTGTTGACCAGCCTTCCCAGTTTCCTGGCCACATCTTTCTATTAATGGTAGAATGATTGGTTTCCCCGCAAATGAGGAGGAAGGGAGGACTCATAAAACAAATAATCAGCCACACCCTTACTCACCAGACCATCTGCAGGACTATAACAGGTTGAGAAGGACAGGCTGCTAAGTGCCAAGCTTATGTTGCGTAGGTTTCATTTTAACATTTGAAAAGTAAAGGGGTTAGCTGAACAACAGAAAATAATAACAGATTGTTTTAATTGAGTATAGCCTATTGCCCATTTTTCATCCACAACTTGTAGTGATTTGTGTGCTCAAATTGTTGGGTTTGTTATTTTCTTACACATGAAAATGGCATCTGGAGAACAATCATTATGTTCTAAATAGTTAATGTAGAATTAGTATAAAGTTAACTTTTAATCATGCTTTGGCCAGCTTTATTTTATTTCTAAGGATAATAATGTGTTGCTCTCTGTGGTCTGGTTAACTGAGAGTGGGCAGAAAAGATGTTTGATGCATCATTGCTGAAGAATGAGTAAGATCAGAAGATCCTTCAGGAGCTCAGGACACCCTCCCAGTCCTAATTCACATCAGTCTGGTAGACATCACGGTCACCCTCACCCATATCCTTTCCCTTTCCCTTGAGCATCATTTACCTTCACCATCATTGCTCTGTCTCCTTGGAAATGTGTGAATTGGGGTGGGAAGGGTCTCACACACATGGATGTCAAGCTGATGTGAGAATCCCTCTGGTGAGACAATGCTTCACAGGGAACTTGACAAGGGGGCTAAGCAGTGAACAAGCACAATGTCCCCAAGAGAAGGTAAATGTTGACAGAGAGAAGTGATTTGTAAAATCAACGTGAAATAAATGCTTTTAACCACCTGCACAAAAGATTATTCTAAGGGAACTCTACAAAATGTCATGATAGACATTGGTGTCCACATAATTTCACCAAGATAATTAAAATAATTATGAGTGTGAGCTTTACAAATCATGGTTTTAAAATGTTTTCATAGCTATTATCTCTTTTGATCCTTGCCACACCCTGAGAGGTAGACAGTATTTCTTTTACTTTTTTATACAAAAGGCAGAGATTAACAGGAAAATCCTTAGTTTCTCCCTAAGCAAACCTAATATTGTACACATATTTTGTCTACTTGTTTAACCTTTTAAAATCCTTCCAAGTAAGTGACTATAAAATGAGAGTTTTGATAATGACCTCACTGGAATTTTATGAAATAACTAAAGCAATTAAAACAATGCCCAGAACTTAGTACGCACATGCACATATGCACACACACATGTGCGAACACATGCACACAAATAATTATTATTATGATAGATTTGATAAAACTAAAGTCTAGAGTAACCAAAAATAATCTGTCGATAAAGTCCAAGACCTTCTCAGAACATCAGTTACAACTATCAGAAAAGATACTATTAAGGGGGAACAAACATATATGCTTTGGTAATAGATCACAAAGAAAATAAAAATATAAAAAAATGTAGGTGAGGGTACAAGGGTATTCACTGTGGAACTATTTGTCATAGTTAAGACTATAATGAACACACTTGGCTGCCAAAAAGGACTGGTAAAATAAACTACGGTTTATCCACACAAGGGAGTGATTTGAAGCAATAGGAAGAAACAAGGAATCATCTACACTAATAAAAGAGAAACATGCAAATTAACCATCACTCCGCTACACCAAGCCATGCCAACCAGCCAATCAGAGCAAGTATGCAAATTAACCATCAAAGATGGCGGGTAAATTTGCATACGCAGGTGGGGCAGGCGTTCCAGGTCCATCCAGGGCGGGGGAGGCCTGGCAGGCAGCACCAGACACCACTGGCAAGGTACCAGTCCATCAGGGCCCTGGGAGGCAGGGTGGGCAGCGCCAGATGCCACCCGCTGGTCTGGGTCCATCGCAGGCCCCGGGAGGGGCAGCAGCCTGCTTAGCCACGCCTGGGGGGCCCTGGGAACATCGCCGCCCTGGGGAGGAGTGGCTGGGCCTGCTCAGCCACTCCCATGGAGCCCCAGGAACATCGAAGCCCAGGAGAGGCACAGCTGGGCCTGCTTAGCCACTCCCGTGGGGCCGTGAACATCGCAGGCATGGGGTTGCTGAGATCCGGACAGGGCTTCTGGCCACAGATTCACAGCTTCGTGGAGACCGACTCTACCAGGCCGCCCAGTGGCCATGTTGCTGGGCCACAGGGTGCCCGTTCAAGATGTGACACAGAGAGGAGGTGCGGGCGGAAATCCAGAGAATGGGATGTGGGTGTTCATGACTCACTTCCATTGGGCTTTGTCCTTCTTGGTCTTTGTTCTTTTCTTTCGGGCCTGGAGCCCAAGCACTACAGGAGAGAGGGATGGATGAAGGCCGAATGCGGAAGAAGAGCCGCGAGGCCCAACTGCTGGGCTGCCTGAGGGGCGGCTCCAGGGCCAGTGCCACAGCTTTGGCAAAGCAGCTGGCCAGGAGGCGGGTGTTCCAAGGGGCGCCGAGCAGCGCCTCACCATCCCTCTAAGGACACCCCACACAGGCGCTGCCTTTGCCAGCAGGCTCTGGAAGACATCGCTAAATGTTACTGCTACCTCTAACATTCTGGCCAAAGAACTGACCCTGTGCACCTCTGGGTACCAGGCTTGCTAGGAGTGTGCTGTCACCAATGGTCAGCAAACTCATTAGTCAACAGAGCCAAATATCAACAGTACAACCATTAAAATTTCTTTTGAGAGCCAAATTTTTTAAACTTAAACTTCTTCTAATGCCACTTCTTCAAAATAGACTTGCCCAGGCCGTGGTATTTTGTGGAAAAGCCACACTCAAGGGGCCAAAGAGCCGCATGTGGCTCGTGAGCTGCAGTTTGCCGACCACTGCCATAGATCAAAGGCAAAAACCTGGCGAGGCAGGTGCACCAGAGAGGGCTCGGGGTGGGGCAGGGGACCAGCGGGCAGGGATCTGCCTCACTTGCAGAGAAAGAGGTTCTGCAGTGGCCCCAAGACTCGGGTGGGCCCAGCCAGGGACCAAGGGGCATGGAAGGACACCGGGGTGGAGGGGAAAGGACCCACAGCCCTGAGGCTGGGGTTGAGGGGCAGTGCCACCTCAGTGGAGGGGTGCCACACTGCAGGGTACCGGACTGACGTGACTCAGAGAAGCTCCCAGTGCTAACCGGCATGTCCCAGTGCCTTCACTGAGCTTTGATGGTCAATTGAGATACTATATAAGGAAAATGAGGGAAGAAGTGAGAAAGAAATAGAAACGCAAACAACACAAAAGAAAGACTGGAAGGATCCTGTAAACCCATTGTCACTTAAATAGGGAATATAGTCAATAGTGGTATGATGCCAGGTGGGTACTGGAAATATCGGGGAACACTTCGTAAAGTATATAATTGTCTAACCACTATTCTGTAACTAATATAAAACCTGAAACGAATACAAAATAATATTGAATGTAAAGAAATGAAAATTAGAGTGAAATTTTTATAAATTTCAAAGTTTAAATAAAGGCTGTAAAGGAAGGAAGGGGGAGAATAAAAACAGTGTTTTTCATTTTACCACTTTATTGTCTTTCCAGTACATGAAAAAGACAGTTGCCTTTATATGGTGCTTTTATACTTTTCTAAGTCATTATCTCATTTTAATTTCAGGGCAACTTAAAGACAAGATAATTATTCCCTCCACTATTCAAAGAAAGAAAATCTTGGTGTCTGGTCCCAATGATTCAATGGTCAAGCCCTTATTGTAAAACAGGGTTAGTAAAATTTTCTGTGAAGAGTCATATCTATACTAATAAAAGCCTTGGGGTGATCAGACCAGCAGGGGAGGGTAGTCGGGGGCAATCAGGCCGGCAGAGGAGCAGTTAGGTGTCAATAAGGCCTGCAAGGGAGCAGTTAGGGGGCAATCAGGCAGGCAGGTGAGAGGTTAGGAGCCAGAGGTCCCAGATTGTGAGAGGGATGTCTGTGCCTAAACCTGCAGTCGGACATCCCCCGAGGGGTCCCAGATTGGAGAGGGTGCAGGCTGGGCTGAGGGACACCCTCCCCAGTGCACGAATTTCGTGCACCGGGCCTCTAGTTCTATATATGTTTCCTTTGTGCTCTCAAGAGATAGTTTGAAAAAATGAACAAAGCAAAGTGTCTAAGAAAGTGTGTATGTTATGCTACCACTTATTTATGAACAAAGGAGATACACATGTATGTAAATACTTATTATATATTTTTTAAAGTGTAAGAGACTTTCACTTTTGGAAAGACAGAGTAGAAGTACTTTTTCCATATTCTTCACACTAATTACAATAAAAAATGCTGGACCATCCATATAAAAAAAAATTAGATGGACTATAAAAGAGAGAAGAAAGACCATCTCAAGACTCTGAGAACCAAGGGCCACCTTGTTGTTAGTTATTTGGATTTTATTTTTGTTTCATATTTTCCAAACATCGAACTGAAAAAGCCAGCTACCTAGAAGTATTGATGGTCACAGACAAAAAAACACCCCAATAAAAAACCTGTGCTCCTGAGCCAGGGAAAGTGTCAGCCTAGCAAGATGAAACAATGACTATAGGCTAGGCTAGAGAAACACCCCAGAGAAAACAATGGCCCCACGAACATCAGCAAAGGCAGAGTGAGGAGCCTAGGTTACACCACCCTATAGGAGGCACCCTAACCCTAACCCTAACACCCCTGTTGATTTGGTGTCAGTGAAAGCTCAGTGGGGTGCCAAGACTTTCAGTTGTACCAGATGAGAAAGAATCCCCTCTCCCACACACAGTGTCAGAAGGACCATATGGGGAGTATGAACTTCCATTACTCCCATGAAGGAGTGAGGCTCCCTTTCCATCCCCACTGGGGTGGTGACAGAGGAAGTGATAGAAGAAAGTGTGGACTCTCACCACTACTCAGTGTTAATGAGGACACCTCATCTGTGGTATCAGTGGATCCATGTAGGAAGCAGTAACCAAGTAAAACTACCACCCAGACAGGGAGGGAGCAGTAGAGGCCTAATGGGGAAATAGTACTTCTGTCTCTGCCCAGCATGAGTGAGAAGCTCTCTTTATCTGGGGTGCCAATGGAGTCCAACTAGAGAAACCTGGTCAAAACAACACAGCAAATATCCCTTTCCTTGGTGGAGCACCGTCAGAATAAGCCAACTAAAACATATGGTTAAAATAAGATTCAGAGTCTCAAAATATAATATGCAAACTGACAAGATTTCAATAAAAAAAATCACTCGTCATACCAAATACCAGGGAACTCTTAAACCAAATGTAAGAAGATAATCAGTAGATGTCAAAACAGAGATGACAGAAATGTTAAATTTACCTGAAAATGATTTATACATCAGTCATCATGGAACATGCTTGAAATAAATTAAGGAAAAGGAGAACATCTCGGTGGAAAAACAAAATATAAGAGAAAAATGAATGGAGTGATAGTTTTAAAACTGAAAATCACAATAATTAAAAATAAACAATTCAATACTTAACAACAGAATGGACAGACATAGGAAAGAATCAATGAACAGACAGAACAATATACATTGTATAATCTTAACAACAGAAAAAACATAGGCTGAAAAAAAATAATAGAGTCTCAGAGACTATAACAAAGATTATAGTCCTAGAATCCTGGAAGGAGAGAAGAAAAAATACTTAAAAATAAAGAGCTAAAAAAGAAAGTACTAAAAAAATAATGGTTGAAAACATTCTAAAGGTTGGGAAAAAACACATAAATCTAAAAATTAAAAAAACAGAGCAAACCCAAAATAAGATAAACTTAAAGAATATATACCAAGACACATCATAGTTAAAGTTTTGTACACTAAAGACTAAAAAAAATATCATGAAAGCAACAAGAGTGAAATTATACGGTGCCAATAAGGAAAAACAATTCAGATGTTAGCAGACTTCTCATCAAATACATTAGAGGTCTGAAGGAAGGGACACACCTTGTTCAAATACTAAAAGTAAAGAATTGTCAACTCAGAATCCTATACCTAGTGAAAATATCCTTCAGGAATGAGGAAAATGTAAGATTTTCTTAGACAAAGAAAAACGAAGAATGTATCACTGGCAGACCTAACCATAATGAATGTCTACTATAAGTTCTTAAAACAGAAAGCAAACAAAGACTCTCAAAACATCAGGAAGGAAGAATAAAAACATAAGAGAAACTATAAGTAAGTGTAATAGTGTTTTCTTCTACTCTTGAGTATGCTAAATTAAGGTTGATGGCTGAAAAAATTATACCTGCCGAGAACCAATTCCAGCATGTAATAATTACAAGAGTTTCACCAAAAGGTTGGTGAAGCTTAGGGAGCTCAACAGGGTTGAGTCAAATGTAGTTTACCTGTTGGAAACGGCTAAATGGCACTTCCCCAAAACCTGAATAGGATGATTGTCTGCTGCCAGACAGCTCAAGGCATTTTATTGCCTCCTGTCTGCCAAACACCTGAACAGCTGTAGGCTATTCCCCAAACTGATAATGCTTCTGTACCCTTTGATACCTTACCCTTTGACGTGTATATTTCCACCTTGCCTTGGGAAAAATTGTACTAATAAAAGCAGGGTCCTTGGTCAAGGTAAGAGTCTTCAGTTCCCTTTAGCTGAAGCTCCTCTGACCCCCAATGCCTTTCAAAAGTATCTTTCGTCCTTGGACTTCTTTTTAATCATCTATGTGCAGCCCCTTTCTCCAGAATGCTGAACCCTTTGTAAGGCTGGGAAAAGAACCCCGGCAACACCACCATCTGATGTGATTCTAAACTTATGTAGAAGATACATTTAAGACAATTATAAATGGGACACAGTAAACAGTATAGAGAAAGATAATATTTTTATATTTCACTTGAATTGGTAAAATATGACACCGGTAGACAGAGAGTGAACTACCATTGAAATAGCTATACAAAGGTGTAAACTCACAAACATTACAAATGAATCAAAATGGAATCCTAAAAAAATACTTAATTAACCCACAGAGAAGAAGAGAAAAAAGAGAGAAAAGCATGAAAAATAAAATGGAAGACTTAAGCCCTAACATATACAAAACTACATTAAATGTAAATGTTCCAAACAAAACAATTAAAAGACAAAGATTCACAAAGTGAATTAAAATACACCACCCAACTATATACTGTTTATAAAAAGCTCACTGAAATATAGTGATATAGGTAGATTGAAAGTAAAAAGATGAGATGAAAAATATAGCATGAAAATATTAAGAAAAAAACAGGAGTGACTATAGTGTTATCACACAGACTTCAGGGCAAAGAGAATTACTACAGAAGGAAACAGATATTATAGAATGATCTTTTAAAGGGTCAATCCATTAAGAGAATATAGCAGTCCTAACGTGTATGCAACAAACAAAAAAATCTGCAAAACAAAGCTAATAGAACTGAAGGAAGAAATATAAAATCCACAATTATAGTTAGAATTTTCATTATCCTCCTCTTGACAATTGATAGGACTGCTAGACAGAAAACCAGAAAGAAGATAGAAAAACTCAGCAATACAATTATCCAACTGAATCTATTTGACATATATGAAACATTCTACCCAACTGCAGCAGAATACACATTCTTTTCAAGGACCCACAGAACATTTACCAGGATAGGCCATAAGCTTGGCAATAAAACAAACCTTAACAAATTTATAAGAACTTACATTATATAGGAATTGTTTTCTGAACTCAAAGAAATAAAAATAAATAAAAAAAAACAACCAAACATTTTCAAATAAGTTAGAAAATAACACACTTTAAAATAATGCATGGGTGTAAACAGAGTCTCAAGGGAAAAATTATTTTGAAATGACTGAAAATGAGGACACAACATGTCAAAATTTGTGGAGTACAGCTGAAGCAGTGCTGTGATAGAAAGTTATAGCACTAAAACATACATTAGAAAAGAGAAGTCTCAAGTCAATAATTAAAGTGTCAATTTTAAGCACTCAGAAATGAGACCAATGTAAATCAAAACCAAGTAGAAGGATGAAATAATAAATACAAGAATAAAAGTCATGGAAATAGAATACAGAAAAATAGTAGAAAAAATTAATAATTCAAGAAGCTGTTTCTTTAAAAAGATGGATAAAATTGATATCCTTGTAAGATTGTCAAAGAAAAAGAGAGATGACACAAATTACCAATGTCAGGAATAAATCAAGAACATTTCAGAGCCTGCACACATCAAAATGATAGTGTGGAACTGTTATTAAAAACCCTAAACCCAGCTTTAGCCAGTTTGGCTCAGTGGATAGAGCGTCAGCCTGCAGACTGAAGTGTCCTAGTTTGAATTCCAGTCAAGGGTACATGCCCAGGTTGTGGGCTTGATACCCAGTGGGAGTCATGCAAGAGGCAGCTGATCAATGATTCTTTCTCATCATTGATGTTTCTATCTCTCTCTTTCTCTCCCTTCCTCTCTGAAATCAATAAAAATATATATTTTTTTAAAAAAACAACAACCCTAAACCCATAACTTCAAAACATATGAAAAAGAGCAATCCCTTAAAAAGGACAAACTGTAATTCATCAAATATGAAATAATCACTTGAATAGCCCTAAAATTATTAAATAAGTTAAATTATAATTAAATGCCCCCCCCCAAATAAATCTCCAGACCCAAATGGTTTTGCTAAAGAATTCTACCAAACTTTAAAAGAATTAACACCAATTCTGAGCAATTTACTAAAAAAATAAATAAATAAAATAAAATATAAGAAACAATTCCCATTTCATTTTATGAAGCTACTGTTACATGGAGATCATAACAAAACAAAAACAATATCCCAAGACCCTAGAAACCAATAACTCACATAACTATAGGTGTAAAGTTAACAAAATATTAGCAAATAAAATAAAACAATATATGAAACAATTATACACTATGACCAAGCAAGCTTATTCTAGGGATACCTGATTTTTTCAATATTAGAAAATTAATAATTCACAATAGTTACAGACTAAAGTAGAAAAATCACATGGCAATATGAATTAAAGCAGAAAAATTATTTAAAATATCTAGCACTTTTCATGTAAAAATTCTCAAAAATCTAAGAATATAGACGTCTTTAACTTGATAATGTGTATCTATAAAGCACCCTACATATTTGAAGGTGAGAGATTAAATATATCCCCAAAAGTGTGAGGATGAGGCAAGGGTATTGTATCTTAACACTTTTATTAAATATAGCACTAGAAGTTTTGTGGAATAAGGCAATAAAAGAAAGTAAAAGAAATACAGAATTTAGAGGAATAAATATTTGCAGGTTGCATTATTATCTCCATTAAAATCCCAAATAATCTACCCCAAACTCCTAGAACTAATCTATGAGTTCAGAAAGTTCACAGGATATAAGATAAACACACAAAATCAATTGCATTGCTATATACTAGCAATTAACTGTTAAAACCAAAATTGAAAATGTACCACTTACAATTGCTCAAAAAATAAATACATAGGCAAAAATACAACAAAAAATGTACAGAGTATGTAGGCTGAAACTAAAAAAAGATGAAAGAATAAAATCAATGATTCAAGTTAAGCATGTCAAACTCGCGGCCCACCACAATGAGTATTTTTGCAGCTCAACCAATATAATGATATGTTAGAAATATTTTAATAAAAATTTCATAACTTAATATTTATAATGTCTTGTTATACATAATCTATAATAATCCTATATAATAAAGAGGTAATATGCAAATTGACCATAACTCCAACACACAAGATGACTGCCCCCATGTGGTCAAAGATGGCCACCCCCATATGGACACAAGATGGCCGGCAGGGAAGGGAAGTTGGGGGCAACCAGGCCGGCAGGAGAGAGCAGTTTGAGGAGACCAGGCCTGCAGGGGAGGACAACTAGAGTTGACCAGGCTGGCAGGGGAGGGCAGTTAGGGGCAATCGGGCCAGCAGGGGAGCAGTTAGGCATTGATCAGGCTGGCAGCGGAGTGGTTAGGGGGTGATCAGGCTGGCAGGCAGGCAAGCGGTTGGAAGCCAGTAGTCCTGGATTGTGAGAGGGATGTACGAATCCCATTGGGCCTAAACAGGCAGTCAGACATCCCTCGAGGGGTCCCAGATTGTAGAGGGTGCAGGCTGGGCTGAGGGACACACACCCCCATGCACAAATTTTGTGCACCAGGCCTCTAGTAAAGCATAATATGCAAATCAACTGAATGACCGAACAGCAGAATGACTGTCAGGACGACCTTCCGGACCACCATGCTATGACACACACTGGAGCCAGGCCAGCCAAGGTGGGTATGATGCAATTGATTTGGGGCCCCTGCCATCGCCCCATGATCGCCCTGCAGAGGCCCAGGCCACCCTCTGCGGGGCGATCGATGAGGGGGCTCCACAATCAATTGCCCCAAAGAGGGAAGCCCAGGCCACTGGTCAGCAGGGTGATCGATTGGGGGGGCTCCGTGATTGCCCCATAGAGGAGTACCAGGCCATTCCTTGTGTGGCGATCCATTGCAGAGCCCCAGCCGGGTAGGAGGGGCCTCCTTCTGCTGGGCAGTCGCCCCGCAGAGGGAGGCGCAGGCCACCCAGCTGGTGGTGCTACCGTGGGGGGGGGGGGGGGCGCGCGAAGCATCCCTCTGTGGGGCAATCAATCTGGGGTCCCCATGATCTATTGCCCCACAGAGGGAGGCCCAGGCCACCAGCCAGTGACACTGTGACGGGTGTGCAGGGCCGACCAGCGATCGCCCCGCAGAGGGAGGGCCAGGCCAGCCAAGTGATCACACCCCACACCTGTTGCCCACAAAGGGAGGTGACTGGTGGCGGGGGTCGGGCAGCACTGCACAGATAGCAAGCAGTGGCAGCAGTGGGGGTGAGGCCAGCTGCCGGCAGCCAAGGGAAGGAAAACCCTGATAGGCCCTGATCACCGGCCAGGCCTAGGGACCCTACCTGAGGGGTCCCGAATTGTGAGAGGGGCCAGGCCTGGCTGAGGGACACCCCCTCCCCCGCCCTGTGCACAAATTTTGTGCACTGGGCCTCTAGTTATTAATAACAAACTACAACGTTCACTAATGACTGATTACTATAATCATGTTGCATTCATTTCCCTTACATGCCTTATGCGCAGGCACACCATTTATCTCCACTAATACTAGCAGCAAATATTTTAGCAGCTGATTGTCACGTCATTAGTCTTGTACTAAGTTGTTTGGTGTGCACAACAGGAAATATTTCACTTTTGGAGAACAAGAAAAATAGTTTTATTTATGTTATGCTTATTCATTTGTGCAGTTATTCAATGTCTGGTAAGTTAATGTTCAAAAAATATTAATTTTTATTAAAATGTTCTATTATTTTATGTTAATGATTACTCACTTATTTCAGCCCTTAGTATTCGACATGTCTCTATCAAAATAAAACTACGTTTCTATGCAAAAGGAAGGTTTTGTTTTTCTGCGGCCCACATAAACTTAAACCTTGTTTATTTGTCCCATCTTAGCCTTTGAGTTTGACATGCTTGATCTAAGTAAATGAGAGCTCTATTGTGTTCCTGGATTGGAAGATTCCACATAGTAAAAATTTAAAAGTCATGGACACAGATGTGGAGTGGTGAAGGCCTGGGAGAGGTAGGTGAGGGGTGGAGGGGCTCAATGGGAAAAAAACAAAGGGGACATCTGTAATACTTTCAACAATAAAGATAAATTTAAAAAAAATAAATAAAAGTCATAGTAAAAAAGTCAATACACCCCAAACTGATATACAGATTTAAAGCATTCTTATGAAAACGACAGCAAGAAGATATTTAAAAAGTTTCTCTAAAATGTATTTGGAGCCCTAGCTGGTTTGGCTTAGTAGATAGAGCATCAGCCTGCAGACTGAAGCATCCCGGGTTCATTTCTGATCTAGGATATGTACCTTGGTTGCAGGTTCCATTGCGTGAGGGAGGCAACCAATCTCTGTGTCTCTCATATTAATGTTTCTTTCTGTCCCTCCCCCTCCCTTCCACTGTCTAAAAATCAATGGAAAAAATATCCTCGGATGAGGATTAACAAAAAACAAAACAAAAACAAAAACCAACAAAAAACAAACAAACCAAAAAACACCGTATTTGGAAAGTCAAGGGAACTAGAATAGATAAAAATAATTTTGAAAAAGAGAATTAAGTGGGAGAAAGCTGCCTACCCATTTACTTTTAAGACATACAACTAACAGTAGTCAAGACTGTGGTATTAGCAGAAAAATAGATACATATATCAATGGAATAGAACAGGTAAATCAAAAATATATCCACACAAATATGCCAAATTCATTTTTCACTGATGCTCGAAAGCAATTCTCTGGAGAAAAGATAGCCTTTTCAAGAAAAGGTGCTGAGATCAGATTATAAAAGCATTTTAATAATGCATTCTCTAACTTCTTACTTGTTTTCCTAATCTCTGAATGCACCTTATTTTCTTTTTTTAACTTTATTTTTATTGTTGATATTCTTACAGAGGTCCCCATTTCCCCCGCCTTTGCCCACCTCCACCCAGCCCCTGCCCCCTTCCCTCTAAACATCACCACACTGTTGCCTGTGTTATGTGTTATGTATATGTGTTTTTTGGCTAATCCCTTCACCTTCTTTCACCCAGTCCCCCCACCCCTCAGACAGCTGTCAGTCTGTTCCATGTATCCATGCCTCTTCTTCTACTTTGTTCGTCAGTTTATTTTGTTCATTAGATTCCACAAAATCTAAGTAAACTCTAGAAACAATAGATTAATTTGTTTTTCAATGATAAAAGGCAGAAGTAATGTTTGATTTGCATATCCATTTTATTTTATTTTATTTTATTTTTTAAATATATTTTATTGATTTTTCACAGAGAGGAAGGGAGAGGGATAGAGAGTTAGAAACATCGATGAGAGAGAGACATTGATCAGCTGCCTCCTGCACACCCCCCACTGGGGATGTGCCCACAACCAAGGTACATGCCCTTGACCGGACTCGAACCCGGGACCCCTCAGTCCCCAGGCCGACGCTCTAGCCACTGAGCCAAACCGGTCAGGGCTGCATATCCATTTTAAGTTATATTGCTGGTCTTCGACAACTGGAATGTTGACCCTGCACATTTTGTACGTTAGTGCACAGGGATGCCAGGTGTACATTTTTACTGTTTGTTGTTTTTTTCTGATTGTTTCATCCATTTGTTCACACTCAAAATTTTGCATTACAAATTTCAGCATTCATCTTTATATTTTCAGAACTTGCAGACATTTTAAAATAAATGACTAAATCATACACGAACATAATATAAACTCAGTTATAATTTTCATTTCTATTTTATTATCTTTATTATTGAAAGTATTACAGATGTCCCCTCATTTTTCCCCTCATTGACCCACTCCTCCCCACTCACATCCTCCCCCTGCCCCAAGCCTTCACCACACTATTGTCTGTGTCCATGGGTTATGCATACAAGTTCTGTGGTTAATCTCTTCCAGCCTCCTCCTCCCCTCTTTCCTCTGAGATGTGTATGTCTGTTCCATGCTTCCATGTCTCTGGATGTAACTTTCCTTTTAAACTCACTATTTGGATTTAACATAAAGGTGAATCATATTGAAGCATAATAAATTAAGATTAATACTTCCATATAAATGTTAGCTAGATTTAAAGAAAATGCATGTATATCTCTTAAAAAGTTGCTTCTGTAGGGATAATAACATTTTCAAGTTTTCTGATTAGTTTTGCTTTGAAATGCAAAAGAAAATAGAAGGTGCTGAACCAAATGGACATTCATAAGCAAAATAGAAGCCTTCATGTAAACTTCACAATATAAAAATTAACTCAAAATGGATCATAGACTTAAATATAAAGTGTACAACTGTAAAATTTTCAAAACACTTAAATGTTTCAGGATTTAGTAATAGGCAAACTTTTGACACCAAGCATAATTCATAAAATGAAAAGTTTAATAAATTGGACTTCATGAATATTAAAAATGTTTGCTCTGTGAAAGACCCTGTTTAGGGTATGAAAAGACACTATAGATTAGAGTGACACATTTGATAACCACAAATCTAACAAAAGACTAACATCTGAACTCTCAAAACTCAACAGCAAAAAAAATATATATAATTAGAAAATGGGTAAAATACAGAAATATTTTACTAAAGGGAATAGACACATGGAAAACAAGCACATGAAAACATATTTAGCATCACTAGCCATTAAAATATGAAATTCAAACCACAATGAGATATCATTATACGTCCACTAGAATAGCTAAAATTAAAAATGACAAAGCCATATATTAGTGAGGATGTAGAGAAATAGAACTATTCATACCTTGCTCATGGGAATAAAAAGGATTCAGCTGTTCTTGAATAATTTGTTAGTTTTTTTATAAATCTAAACATGTAATTACCACACAACCCATGAATTGCACTCTTAGACATTTATCCCAGAGAAATAGAAGTGTATGTTTATGTAAAACTTGTCTATAGATTTTCCTAATAGCTAAACATTTAGAAATACCAGGTGTCATTCAGTGGGTAAATAGTTAAACAAACTGTGGTATATCTGGACCATGGAGTGTTACTTTGAAATATAAAGGAATGTACTATTCATGCAATAGCTTGAATGAATCTCAAGAGAATTATGCTAGGTAAGAGAAGTCAATCCCAAAAGATTACATGCAGTATGATTTCATTCACATAATATTCTTGAAATGACAAAATTATGGGCTGGAGAAGAGATCAGTGGTTTCCAGAAATGAAGGGCGGGGCAGAAAGAAAATATAAAAGGGCAATGTGAGGGATCTTTTGACATGATGGAAATATTCTATATCAATGTAAGTATTTTTGTTATAATACTATAGTGTATTTTACTGCATTTTATATGCTATGTTGTATTTTACATAATAGTAAAATATTGTGTGGTGCATTGTAACTTGGTTTTGATTTGCAAGATGTTACCTTTGGAAAAACATGAATAGTGTTCACATATTTTTTTTTTGTATTTTTTCTTATAGTGAAATTTGAATCTACATCTTAAATAAAATGTTTAGTGTACACAAAAACCAAAGGTAAAAACAATCAAAATGCCCATCGATGGATGGATGAATAAACAAAATGTGGACTATACATACAGTGAAATATTACTCATCCCGGAAAAGGAATAAATTCCGACATATGCCACAATATGAATGAACCTTGAGGACACCATGCAAAGTGAAGTAAGGAATACACCAAATACTATATGATTCCACTTATATGAGGTACTTAGAGTAGTCAAATTCAGAGACAAAAATTAGAAAAATGGTCACCTATAGAGGAGGTGATGGGGGGGTGTGAGTTAGTGTTTAATGGGTATATAGTTTCAGTGTTGGATGATGAAAATGTTCTGGAGATGGATAGTGGGGGTGGTTGCAAAACAATGTTACTATAATTAGATCTATACACTAAAAATGGTTCAAATGGTAAAGGTTATCTATAATAATAAGAGCATAATATGCTAATTAGACTGGACGTCCTTCTGGATGACCTTCCAGACGAAGCTGGGGCTTCGAGAGAAGCCCAGGTCCCGGATGCCGGAGGAAAGCAGGTGCTGGTAGCCGGGAGAAGGAAGGCCTACTCTTGCACAAATTTCATGCATCGGGCCTCTGGTGTTGTATGTATTTTACCAATTAACATAGGAAGAACCAAAACAAAACCATAACAACGAAAGTTACACTTGACAGAGGAAGAAAACATGATGCAAAAACCAGGGATAGCAGCTTGACTTCTTTCAATATGCTTTCTTTTGGCATATTTAACTTTGTAAGAAAAATTGTGTATAATTATAATTCAATTAAATTTAAAATTGAAATTCCTTGTAAAACAAATGCTGGTTGAAACAAATTTTATCTGTATATGCCGTAAGTTGACTGAGGCATATACAGATACAATTTTGAAAAATATGAAATGTTTTCAGTAATCACATTGTTGGAGATAGTTTTGGTGTTATTCTTAGACTACTTTTAATGTGTTTATTGTAAGATAAACAAATTAATAGTTTTGTTGGAGTTGCTGGAAACGGAGAACTTTAGCGCAAGAGAAAGAAGACACAATGTAAGATTATTTAGGTTAAGTAAAAATCCTGCAGTCTGCAGACCAGGCAAGATAGCCTAGAGTCTCCTCTAAATGCAATAAACATTTCAAATAATTCAACGTGCGATTAAAAAGGATGATGCACGGTGAAAGGAAGGATGCAGAATGGCTAGGAACCTCAAGACATAAGGAATGACATGACATGATGGTGTGTCTCTCAAGTTTTCTTTTGATTCACTGTGTCCCAGGTTGGCCTCTGCAGAGGCCTGCAGCCTGGAGCTGCCAACAGGTGTAGACATAAAAAGCCCCAAAGGAAGCCTGATTTCTGAGGCCAAAGCACCTAGAAAGGGGGAGTCCAGGAGAGTCATAGTGGAGACCCCTACTCTTGTTCCATACCCAGTGGCAGCTGGTGAGCTTGTGTCACCTGCACGAGTGATGCCAAAGATCCGATGGGGAACCTCATTTCCTGTTCCCCAACCAGCTGCCACAGGTGGATGGACACACCACCATGCTGCCCACAGCCATAGCACAGGCACAGACCGGATAGGAAAACCCGTCTTTGTCCGCCACCCAGCAGTAGCAGGATGCTCTCTGCTGGAAACGGTGCAGGTGAAGACTTGGTGGGGAGCTTCTCCCACCTACCCATCAGTGGAATAAGCAAAGACAAAGTGGGAAGCCCTACCTTCTGTTCTCTATGCAGGGACAGAAGGAGTAGCTGCTCACCAGACCATATGCATGAGCAAACCTAGCATCTCCTAGCCAGCAACAGAAGGTGATCCAGATTCATCCATAGCAGAGGGTGACCCAGTCCTGGTGTCTGGTGGTCCTTTGCCCATTGTCAGAGGGTGACCTAGGCTCAGCTTCTTCTAACCCTCATCTCCAAGGTTAGAAAGCCACACAAATAGACACCTTCCTCGTCTGGTGGTCCCAGCAGAGATCTAGCAGGAAGCCATTAGCATCAGGAGAACCAGGGAGCTGGCCAAGGAAGCCATATTTACCCTGCAGGCCTGGCATACCCAATTCTTTCCTAGAAGCACTGGGAGGCCCAGGGAATACTTTCAGTTCCATTAGATTAAGTAGGATTCCCACCAGCACTAAGCAGCTAGATGCAAAAAATCATATATTGTATGATTCCATTTTATATGACCTAAGTAGAGTAGGTAAATCCATAGAGACAGAATACAGGTAGACGGTTACCAGGGCTTGGGAGTGGGAAGAAAGTGAGAAGGAACTGGTTAATGGGTAAGAGGTTCCCTTTGGGTTGATGAACATACTTTAGAACTAGATAGAGATGATGGTTGTACAACACTGTGAATGCCACAAATGCCACTAAATTGTTCACTTCAAATGGCTAGTTTTATATTATGTAAATTGCACCTCAATAAATAAAATAAAATATTTAACATTAAAAGATAAACCAAACAATTCAATTTAAAAGGAAAAACAATGATCAAACATTTTAACAAAGACGATATATAGATGGCAAGTAAGCACCTGAAGAGTTGCTCAACATCATTAGCTACTAGAAAACGCAAACTAAAACCCAGTGGTAACACCCACTCCTGTCAGAATGGCAGAAACAGAGAGTGATGATAGAGAATGCTGGTGAGGGTGAGCCCCTGCATATGAGGGGACACACTATGTATATATATATAAAAACCTAAGCAACCAAACGACCGGAACAACCGGTCACTATGATGCGCACTAACCACACAAGAGCTTCCCCCTGGTGGCCAGTGTGCTCCCACAGCAGGAGTGCCACTCAGCTGATTGACCCCATCCCGGCAGCCCACTAGCCTGGCTGCAGCCACTCATTCCTTCAGTAGTCCTGCCGGTCCAATTTCCAGAGAACCCGCCAGGCACTGAGGGACCAGTACCACTGGCACGATCCTGACAGCACCGCTGGCCTCCTGGAAATCAGCCTCGGGCACCGTGTCCACTTCCCTCCCTAGACACTCCGCAAGAAAGAAATCCTATATAATAAAAGAGTAATATGCAAATTAATCATCACTCCGCTACACCCACAAGCCATGCCCACTGTCACGCCCACCAGCCAATTAGGAGTGAATATGCAAATAAACCCAACCAAGATAGCTATGGCCACAGAGAGCAGGACGGAGGCTTGGGTTTCCCTGGCGATGGAGGAAGCCAAGCTTTCCACCTGCCCTTGCAGGCCTAGGCCTCCACTCAAGGCTACAAAGTTTCAATGATAGAAGATACATAAACTCAAACAGAAATGGCAGCAGCCACGGAGCTGGAAGGAGCAGGAGGCTAGGGTTGCCCGCGGTGATGGAGGAAACCAAGCTTTCCACACACCCTGGCCGGCCCAGGCCTCCGCTTAAGGCTACAAAGTTTCAATTACAGAAGATACATAAATCCCCCAAAAAATGGCTGCCGCCATGGAGCAAGCAGAAGGCTTGGCTCCACTCCAGGCTACAAAGTTTCAATTGTAGAAGATAAATAAACCCTAGATACCAGGGTCTTCGCTTGGGTTACCAGGGGGCATGGCCTGCCTGCAAACCACCACAGGCCCCTCGCCCACGCCGCCCCACGCCTCAAGGGAACCCCCACCCTGATCCGGGACACCCTTCAGGGCAAACCAGCTGGCCCCCACCCATGCACCAGGCCTCTAGCCTATCTAATAAAAGAGTAATATGCAGATTGACCATCACTCCAACACACAAGATGGCTGCCCCCATGTGGTCAAAGATCCTGCCCCCATGTGGACACAAGATGGCCATCACCGGATGGCCAGCAAGGGAGGGCAGTTGGGGGCAATCAAGCCTGCAGGGGAGGGCAGTTAGGGGTGACCAGGCCGGCAGAGGAGGGAAGTTGGGGGCGACCAGGCCTGCAGGGAAAGGCAGTTGGGAGGGACCCAGGCCTGCAGGGGAGAGCTGTTGGGGGGGACCAGGCCTGCAGGGGAGGGCAGTTAGGGGTGACCAGGCCTGCAGGGGAGGGCAGTTAGGGGCAAACAGGCTGGCAGGGGAGCAGTTAGGCATCAATCAGGCTGGCAGGAGAGTGGTTAGGGGGTGATCAGGCTGGCAGGCAGAAGCGGTTAGGGGCAATCAGGAAGGCAGGCAGGTGAGCAGTTAGGAGCCAGCAGTCCTGGATTGTGAGAGGGATGTCCGACTGCCCGTTTAGCCCCGATTCCACCAGGATCGGGCTTAAACAGGCAGTCGGACATCCCTCTAGGGGTCCCAGATTGGAGAGGGTGCAGGCTGGGCTGAGGGACACCCCCCTCCCCCGTGCACGAATTTCATGCACCGGGCCTCTAGTAATATAAAAGCAGCCGGCAGGTGGTTCCTGACAACCAGCATGAACATCAGTGGGATGGATCCAGATCTCCCGCCAGCAAGGGCATCCCACCACCTTCCTGGAGTGCCAATCGCATCCGGCCCCACACCCCTGGGAACCCCACCCATGCACAAATTCGTGCACCAGGCCCCTAGTATATCTATATATAAGTATATATGTTTTGTCCCTGTATTGCTGTAGGAATGGAAAATTGTACAGCTACTCTGGAAAAGAGTTAGGCAGCTTCTTACAAAACTGCATACACCTATCCAGAATCCAGAAATTGCTTTCCTGAGTATTTATATATATAAAAAATGAAGACTTGCCCACACAAAAAACCATGCACAATTGTTTACAGCAGCTGTCCTCATAATGGCCAAATACCAGAAATAACCCAAATGTCCTTCAGTAAATGAGTGGTTAAACAAACTGTGGCTTATACATACCATGTAAATCTGCTGTACTAAGCAATAATAAGTAAATAGGTATTAATACATCCAACAACTTGGATAAATCTTAAGGGGATTATTCTAACTGAAAAAAAATCTCAAATGATTATATTCTGTATGATTTTATTTATATAACATTCTTTTAAAATTACAGAAATAAAAATAGCCTAGTTGTTGGCCAGGGATAGGGATTCCAGAGGGAGATGGGTGTGGCTGTAAAGTGATATCATAAGAGGCCTATGGTGACACAATAAATCTAGATCTTTTTTTATATACTAGTATATGTTTTTATTAATTTGAGAAAGAGAGAGGAAGGTGAGAGGGAGAGAGAGATAGAAACATCGATGAGGGAGAGAAACATTGATCAGCCATCTCCTGTACACCCCTACTGGGGTTTGAGATCACAACCCTGGCAAGTGCCTCACTGGAAATTGAACCGATGACCTCTTGGTTCATGGGTCAATGCTCAACCACTGAGCAACACTGGCTTGTACTATCTGAAACTGGTACAATCTAAATAATTTCTGTGGATTGTATAAGTATCAATTGTTATGTAAAATAAATTTTATGTAAAAAATTATGTAAAACGTCACTATGTAAAATATTATGTAAACACTAGTGACCTGGTGCACGAAATTCATGCACATTACAAGGGGATTAATTAGAGGAAATATTTTAATATTGCTATTTGCCCTTTCTCTGTAATAGAAGTGCCAGAGATGAAAGAAAATTAATAAAATGTATGTGAAAATCTTCCTCCTGTCAGAGTCTGGGGTGCACCATGGGAACCAGAGTCAAGTCCCCGCCCACCCACGTGCGCCTCAAAATAGCACGAGACCCAGACCCAGCTGGCCCCCCCATTGGGCTAGATCCAGACATGGCTAGGCCCACCCTTGTCAAGCCCCGCAGGGCAGGGCACACAGCCTCAGGTCCCCTGGCCCAGTGCCGGGGCGGGGGGCACAGCCTGAGGTTCCCCAGCCCAGGCTGGGGCAGGGGGTGCACCTTGAGGTCCCCCATCAAGCCCTGCTGGGTGGGGATGCAGCCTGAGATCCCCTGTCAAGCCCCACCAAATAGGGGGCATGCCTTGAGGTCCCCTGTCAAGCCCCGCTGTGTGGGGGCACAGCCTCAGGTCCCTCGGCCTGGCGCCAGGAGTGGGGCACAGCCTCAGGTCTCCTGTCAAGCCCCACTGGGAGGGAGGCACAGCCTCAGGTCCCCCATCAAGCCCCGCTGGGTGGGAGGCATGGCCTGAAGTACCCCAGCCCAGGGCGAGGAGAGCAGCCTGAGGTCCCCCGTCAAGCCCTGCCAGGCAGGGAGCGCGGCCTGAGGTCCCCTGTCAAACCCCACCCATCAGGGGGTGCAGCCTCAGGTCCCCTAGCCCAGTGCCAGGGTGGAGGTCATGGCCTGAGGTCCTCGGCCTGGCGCCGGGGTAGGGAGAGTAGCCTGAGGTCCTCCGGCCCAGAATTGGGATGGGGTGGCGCACCTTGAGGTCCCCTGTCAAGCCCTGCCGGGCGGGGAGCACTGCCTGAGGTCCCCTAGCCTGGTGCTGGAGTGGGGGGCACGGCCTGAGGTCTCCAGCCTGGAGCCAGGGCAGGGGACATGGCCTGAGGTCCCTCATCAAGCCCTGCTGGGTGGGGAGCACTGTCTGAGGTCCCCTGGCCTGGTGCCAAGGCTGGGGGCGTGTCCCGAGGTCCCCCAGCCTGGCACCAGGGTGGGGGGCATAGCCTGAGGTCCCCTGTCAAGCCCTCCTGGGTAGGGGGTGTGGCTTGAGGTCCCCTGTCAAGCCCCATGGGGGCAGAGGGGCATAGCCTTAGGTCCTTGCTGATTGCTCATTAAGGCTCGTTACGGGAACTTGGCCTCCACTGTGGGTGTAGCCATCTTGTGTTACGGAAATCCCCTTCTCTGCTGTGGGCGCTGCCAGCTTTGTGGCGGAGTGATGGTCAATTTGCATATTCCCTCTTTATTATATAGGATTGTTATGTAAAATATTTCCATTGGAAGAGGCTGGGGAAAGTTTGCAGGGCACATCACTGCAATTTTTTGTTTTCAGCAACCTACTAATCTATAGTTATTCAATATTTTAAAAACCTATAATTCTATATTCTAATTAAGTACCAGTCAAAAATTTTTTTATATATTTTATGCCTATATATATATATATATATATATATATATATATGGATATATATATGTATACACACACACACACACACACACACACACACAGGTTGTTCCAAAAAAATGTATATACACTTTAACAGCTGATAGCTCAATTTTGAAAATGAAGTGTACTTTTAAAAACACTGACTTTATAAAATTCAAAGAGTCTGTATCCATGTTTTGGGATACCCTATATATCTCTATATACATATATATGTTTTGTCCACAAGCAAAGGCCTCATTACAATGGTCAATGGAGAAGCAATTATCATCGCAACAACTGGATTATAGTCTCTCCCATTTGGTACTGAAAGGAACTAGGACTGGATGAATAAGGAAGTGTTGGCCAGGGGCAGGAAGGGCCAAAAACAAGGACTCTTAAAGACTACTGCAGTAGTGTAAAAAAATAACAAACAACAAGTGCTGGTGAGGATGTGGAAAAAGGGAACCCTAGTACACTGTTGATGGGAATGCAGACTGGTACAACCACTGTGGAAAATAGTGTGGTGTTTCCTAAAAAAATTAAAAATGGAACTGTCATTTGACCCAGTGATCCAATTTCTAGGAATATATTCTAAGAAGCCTGAAACACCAATCAGAATCTATGCATCCCTATATTCATAGAATTATTTATAACTAGAGGCCTGGTGCATGAATTTCATGCACAAGGGGGGTCCCCTCAGCCCAGCCTGCACCCTCTCCAATCCGGGACCCCTTGGGGGATGTCCGACTGCTGGTTTAGACCCGGCAGTCAGACATCCCTCTCACAATCTGGGACTGCTGGCTCCTAACTGCTCACCTGCCTGCCTGCCTGATTGCCCCTAACTGCCCCCCTCACTGGCCTGGTTGCCCCTTACTGCCCTTCCTGCTGGCCTGGTCATCCACAACTGCCCCCCTGCTTGCCTGGTCACCCCCAACTGCCCCCCGCCGCTGGCCTGGTCACCCCCAACTGCCCCCCCAACCGGCCTAATCGCCCCCAACTGCCCCCCTGCTGGCCTGGTCACCCCTCACTGCCCCCCTCTGCCAGCCTGGTCACCCCTCACTGCCCCCCCCCCCCTGCCAGCCTGGTCGCCCCATGCAGCCTGCTGTTCAGTCATTTGGTTGCCCCTCACTAACCCCCCTGCTGGCCTGGTCGCCCCATGCAGCCTGCGGTTCAGTCATTTGGTCATCCCTCACTAACCCCCCTGAGGGCATCCTGACCAATTTGCATATTACCCTTTTATTAGTTTAGATATCTAGGATATGGAAACAGCCCAAGTGCCCATCAGCAAATGAATGGATGAAAAAAAAAAAAAAAAACTGGTACATTTACACAGTGGAATACTATGCAGCTGTAAAAAAGAAGGATCTCTTATCCTTTGAGACAGTATGGAGGGACCTGGAGAATATTATGCTAAGCGGAATAAGCCAGTCAGAGAAAGACAAGTATCACATTATCTCACATATATGTGGAATCTAATGAACAAAATAAACTGACAAACAAAAATGATCCAGAGACATTGAAGCATGCAACAGACTGATGTATTTCAGAGTGAGAGTGGGATGGGAGGAGATCAACCAATGAGCTTATATGCATATATGCATAGCATTTGGACAGACAATAGTGCCAGGAAGGCCAAGGGAGAGGTGCAGGAGATGGATGCGGGAAAAACAGGGCATCTGTAATACTTTCAACAATAAAGATAAAATAAATTTAAAAAAAGAAGTCAGAAACGAACTTGAAGAAGCTCCAAATGGCCAGAGAAGGAATGACAATATGAGCTTAAATAAGAGCAATAACTGCAATGGGTAGAAACATGTCAGATGGGTTTAAAATCCATGAGCTCTTCTAGCACCAATCTCCTGATTTCTAAATATCATTTTCCAATAACAGTGTCAGGGTTCCTTTAAAAAAGTGGTGAATCCTAGGGCTTGGGCAGGTTAAATGCCAGGTAAGACTAGAGTATCCTGTGGTGCCAGGTTTCCGAGGATGCTCACACTAATGGGCACTGGGATGGGGGGCACTGCCCATAAGGAGGAGTGCAAAATGGGTAACCCATGGTCTAAAAGTTCATATGCTAATCAGCCACTATCTGGGATTTCAGCTGATTATGCCAAAATTATGGTCCAGAGGATTGCAATTGACATATGTGCATCCTCAATTGAAACAAAGAAAATACCATACCTCCCAGAAACAATAGGAAGCATTTTTTTAATGATAACTTGAGTGCTATAAATAAATCGAGAGGCTACTGCTGCCTTCCTTAGGGAAAGGTAACTCTAAGTTGGGTAAATGCCTAGATAAATTAAAAAGGAAACCAGCCCTTGTAAACTAGAATAAAATGGAGATCATGAGAAAAATGTTCTTCTGACCCTTGTGCTTGTGGCTCTAAAGCCAGGTTCACTAAAAAATCCTCGGGAGATGCCACACTTAGCACTCCTTTGGGTACCTCTGCCCCTTTCCTTCCCTCCCCATCTTTGCCTCCAGGTGAGCAGTGGCCACCTGAGGCTCAGGCTTCACCTCCAGCGCCATTTTTTACCTTCACCCTGACCTCAGGGGAATCTGCCCCCTCAAAAACTTAGCCTTTTAGGGAACCTCTCTTTACTTTCTGAGCTTTCCAACTTCATTGTGAACATTTGCTTTCCATTATATTTTCTTTGTATTTATTGATAAGCCCATTTTAAGGAGAAACTTTAAAAGAAGAGGATCTCAAATCTCTGAGACAATAGAACACATTCTTTGATTTTAAAAACAACTTTAAAGGAATTCTTGTAACATGTAAAAATTTTAGCCATCTGAACAAAACCTCAACTTAATCCATCAGCTAGAAAACATATTTGGATTTATACTATTTCTTTAGAGCTTTGTATCATTGTGTTATTTCTGTGTTTATATATATATCTATGTATGTATGTTATAGGTAAGGTCTAACATACATACCACCTGGTAAAACATACATACCACATACCACTCGATGACACTGTCAAAATTGATTTGCAGATTAAAATTTAGATTAAAAAGGGGCCCTGCTTAATTGGCTTAAAACAAATGAGCACCTTCACAAATTGGAGAAATAACAGTAACTTGTACAATTGTTTTTCAAGTGCATGTGACTTAGGCTTAATCTCTAGGAAATAAAAACTAGCTTAAGAATGTTGGATTAAGTAAGGAGGTGCAGTTGTCTAGCTCTCTAGGTTTGGGGCTGGCGACAAGATGTGAAAACCAGAGACTAAGTTTGGAGACCTAGTGTGTCATTTTGCAAGACTAGGCAGGTACACGATGCTTCAGATACGATCCGATACTCATGACAAAGCCTGGTTAAAATGTTCTGGTGATGGAAAATGATTGCATATGGAGAATAAGATATGCGTTTGATAAAGGAGATATAAGGAATAAAAATACATTTTTCTTGAAGGAAAAGAAAGTAATTTTGTTAGAGAGTAAATGATTGTTCTAGAATAAACAGAGGAAACAAGATGAGATAAAAGCTGAAAGGTTTATGTAAGTTGCCGCAGGTTGGAGACATTTTCGAAGGAGGAATCTTGAAAAGGACATTTTAGGTGTGGTCAGACTAACCCAGATTGGAATGAACTTTTAAGAGCATGTGAACACAGAATTGGAATTTGGCTTTCTTTCTTTGCTAAAAGGACAAAAGTTTTTCTATACTATTGTTATGTCCTTCGGTATTACTGGTATTCCTTCCTTGGTATTCCTTATTAGGAAATGTAAAGAGAAAGTAAAGATTTTGTGTTTTATCAAGCCTGGCTGGCATGGCTCAATGGTTGAACATTGACCTATGAATCAGGCAGTCACGGTTGGATTCCAGGTCAGCGCACATGCCAGGATTGCTTGCTTAGTTTCCAATATGGGGTGTGCAGGAGGCAGCCAATTAATGATTCTCTCTCATCATAGATGTTTCTACCTTTCTCTCTCTCTCCCCTCCTCTTTGAAATCAATAAAAAGACATTTTAAAAAATTACTTCCTATGCTCTGCATTGTCAGGTCTTTGATTTCTTAGATAAACCAAACGTTGTTAATATTTGAAGAGCTAACTTTTTTGCCTCTATAACTTTCTATATTTGCTTCAGGAGTATTTAAATAGATGACTAAATGGATAACTGAAATAAGAAATTTCTCTTTACAAAAGGGGGAAATGAAACTAATCAGGCTACTTGATGTTTGGAAATTGAATTCCCATCCACTTGCTCCAGTCCCCAAAAGTAGAAACGTACTAATGATGACTCACGCATTTTCATTGGGCAGAGGCATTCCATGGCAGAGTGCTGTAGCTGCAGCCGTTACTAAAATACTTCTACAAAGGACTTTTTATGCTTGGAAAATCCCCAGTTTCCTAGCAATTGAGAAAACCATTTTACTAGACACATTCTACACCAGATATGCTAAATTTGGCTGATATTCCAGAGTTTCCATTGTGCTTATCACCCCTACCCCTCTGGTTTGATAGAATAAACTGACAAGATCGTTAAAATTCAATTGGTAAAGATTGTTGAATCTTTTCTTTTTTTAAATATATTTTATTGATTTTTTACAGAGAGGAAGGGAGAGGGACAGAGAGTTAGAAACATCGATGAGAGAGAAACATCGATCAGCTACCTCTTGCATACCCCCCACTGGGGATGTGCCCGCAACCAAGGTACATGCCTTTGACCGGAATCGAACCTGGGACCCTTCAGTCCACAGGCCGACTGAGCCAGAACCTGTCAGGGCAAGATTGTTGAATCTTTCAGTGTGCCTTGGCCTTAAAGCACTTCTCTTGCTATTGCTTAACCTGAGACCTATTCTTTTTAGTAAACCTTGATTGTCCTCTTTTAAAATTATTACCAGAAGACTTATGAAACTATCAGGAAGTATGCAAGCTTGTCTTATGAAGGGGACCATTCTAACTTATTTCAGGTAACTCTAAATTAATGCAATCTCAAAGAGCAATCTTTCCACACTGTGATCCCGAGAAACAAAGACACCAAGCACTATGGCTTACAACCTGGAGATGTGGTCCATCAGAAAGGGTATCTCTGCAAGGATCCCTCCAGCCTTAGTGGAAGAGAGCATATTGGCTATTGTTAATGAATCGCCGAGTTTCAAAGTTAAAAAGTACTAATTTATGAATTTCTGTTTTTCATTTAAGAAGGCTCCCACACTTGCATCCCTGATGGAGCACTCCAGCCTATAGGAGACTTCAAATTAAAGTGATCCAGAGCAGACAACTGCTGACAAAGAGCAGATGGCACTCAAAGCAGATGGCTTTTCCCAAGATGCAGGACTGGGCCAGTAAAGTCAACCCCAGCTATGTATAATTCTTATGTTTATTTTATAGTTGCTATATCATTTATTTCTCAGGTATTTTCATCCATCTTAAACTTCTCATGTCAAGCTGGTCACCTTCCATATATTTTAGGTTGTAATTCTAGTTATTTCATATTATTAACCCACAACTTTACTGTACTTCCTGATTTTTGCTGTTTTAACCCTTGTAAATGGGGAACTTTGGCATAGAAGTGTTATTACACGGGCTTTCAAAACTTCACCTCTCAGGGAACCTGTTTAAATGCTGTATTGAATCTGATGCTGGCCTCTCCCTCTGGTATAACTAATCCTATATAATAAAAGGCTAATATGCAAATCGACTGAACGGCAGAATGACTGGTTGCTATGACGTGCACTGACCACCAGGGGGCAGATGCTCGATGCAGGAGCTGCCCCCTGGTGGTTAGTGTGCTCCCACAGAGGAGTGCCCCTTAGCCAGAAGCCTGGCTCATGGCTGGCAAGCACAGCGGTAGTGGCTAAGCCATCAGTTGGACATCCCTCAAGGGCTCCTGGAGTGCGAGAGGGCGCAGGCTGGGCTGAGGGACCCCCCTCCCAAGTGCACGAATTTCATGCACCAGGCCTCTAGTAATCTCATAATTATTTCTGTAAGTAATGTCTCAACCAGCCCTAATTTTACTATTAATTTCTCCAAACCTCCCCCTCTGAAGCTTAGGTTAAATTGCAAAAGGGGGTTCCACCTTTCCCCTGTGTCTACCTACACCCACCCTATACATCAGCCAAACACTCCCCAAGTGGGACCCAACCATCTCCCACAGTGGAAGTGGTCGCTAGCCACCCCTATCACACCATTACCTATAGTTTAAATGCCTTATATCTGGCTGCAACTATTCCAACCCTGAACACTGTGGAACTCCCCTTTGTAAGGCTCTTGTGTATGAAAATAGCCCAGAATGTTATAAACCTAAATGTTTACCCCATAATATTTAAACACATGGGAGAAGAATCTAGAGGGATAGTCAAACCAGACTGAGCCCTGGTTGGAAAATGTTCTCACCTCCATTCCTGTTAATGAACCCATACATGAGCAAGCATTCACAAGCACCTTTTATGTGCCCCCCTCCCCTCCACACACACACACGTTACATTTCTGCTTGTAAATAAATGGACATTTGATTGTCTAGATAGCTGGAGCCTGACTGGGAAACGCTTTTGGGTCACTGGACAACCTCTTACACTAACCTCAAAGTGATAATAGCCACCCTTCCAAGTTCTCATCAAAGACAAGGAGGGACTTGTCAGTAGTAGATTCCTCCCGGATGAGGACCCCTCCGTTTAGGAAGATAACTCTCATGGCCTTTCTGTGGGGTGTGATTTGCTATTGCTTTTTCAGGAGATGAGGTGATTACTTTCTCAGAGTTGTATTTTTAAGGGGTGCCTTGGTATTGCTCAATTAGACTTAACGATGTAAAACCTAACTAGAATCATTAATAGAGTCACTCACTCAACCGTCAGACCCATTCAAACCTAGCAAGTATCTTTAGACTCCTGAGCATGAATAGTCCTGAACAACAGATATCTTTGATTATGAGCTCATAGTCCAAGCAAGAATTTGTCCCATAGCCAATATCACCTGCTATACCTGAATAAATACTTCTTTATAGTTAAAATTAGAAACCAATCTTGCCAAATCCTCTAAGGATCATTCATGTCAATAGCAGGTTAGAATTTAAATTTTCTGACATTTTCAGTAGGTTCCCAATTGTGCTTGAAGCTATTTTTAACCTCTGAGTTGCAAATTGTTTTGCTTATTTTTATTCTGATTTATTCAATATATTTTACTGTTAAATTATGTGATATTTTGTATAACAAGTACTCAAGGAATGGTAATACAAAGGATAGAAATGATCTATCCAGCCACTGTATACCCTCTATGTTTGTAATTAGTTATAGTTAAAAACTTCACTCCTGGTGCCTAATACGTTTTGTCAGTTACCCCTGATTTCTCTTAAGAACTAAGTGTCTGTTGTTCTATAACGTTTCCAAAATTGTTATGGCTGCTTCTAAACAAGACTAAATTTTTTAGTTTGGCAGGTATCTGAGAGACCTCTTATAAGCAAACTAGAGGCCTGGTGCATGAAATTCGTGCACTGGTGGGGGGGTGTCCCTCAGCCTAGCCTGCACCCTCTCCAATCTGGGACCCCTCTGGGGATGTCTGATTGCCAGTTTAGGCCTGATCCTTATGGGATCGGGCCTAAACTGGCAGTAGAACATCCCTGTCATAATCCGGAACTGTTTGCTCCCAACCACTCTCCTGCATGCCTGCCTGATTGCCCCTAACTGCTTCTGCCTGCCAGCCTGATCACCCCCTAACCACTCCCCTGCCAGCCTGATCAACACCTAACTGCTCCCCTGTTGGCCCGAGTGCCTCCAACTGCCCTCCCCTGCTGGCCTGATCACCCCCAACTGCCCTTGCCTGCAGGCCTGGTTGTCCCCAACTGCCCTCCCCTGCCGACCATCTTGTGGCAGCCATCTTGTGACCACATGGGGTGGCCATCTTGTGAGAGGGTGTGATGGTCAATTTGCATATTACCTCTTTATTATATAGGATGGCTCTGGTTGCTCTATTGGCTACTGCCCTGCTACAGGAGTCCCACCCAGGAGCTAGATAGAACCAGAGCACATAGCCACGCCACTCTGGCACTGACATGAGACAAAATAACCCAATTAATTACAAACACTGTCTGTCAACAGCTGCTGATCAAAATGAGGAAATGAGAATACAGAAAGATATCTACTAAGAAGGGCTCCTGGTGGCTGACTTCCAATTTTAAAGAAGATTTTTTTTTCTCTTTATTGATTAAGGTATTACATATGTGTCCTTGTCCCCCTATTGCCCCCCCCCCCCCCCTCACTCATGCCCTCACCCCCCTGGTGTCTGTGTCTATTGGTTATGCTTATATGCATGCATACAAGTCCTTTGGTTGATCTCTCCCCTCCCCCCACCTCCCCTACCTTCCCTCTGAGTTTTGACAGTCTGATCAATGCTTCTCTGTCTCTGGATCTGTTTTTGTTCATCAGTTTATGTTGTTCATTATATTCCACAAATGAGTGAGATCATGTGATATTTATCTTTCTCTGACTGGCTTATTTTGCTTAGTATAATGCTCTCCAGGTCCATCCATACTGTTGCAAATGGTAAGAATTCCTTCTTTTTTATCGCAGCGTAGTATTCCATTGTGTAGATGTACCACAGTTTTCTAATCCACTCATCTGCTGATGGGCACTTAGGCTGTTTCCAAATATTAGCTATGGTGAATTGTGCTGCTATGAACATAGGGGTGCATATATCCTTTCTGATTTGTGTTTCTAGTTTCTTGGAAAATAAAGAAGACCCTAGCAGCGATTCTAAACAGGGGGCTCTCATACAAGCTGTACTTCAGGGAGAAGCCTGCATTGAACTACCTGCCTGTACTGTGTTCTTGCCATTGGACCAATCCTTATAAAGGAGTTCCTGGAATTGTATTTAACCAATAGGATTGGGACTTTCCCTGTCCAATCAGAGTTGTGCAGTTATATCCCCGCCCCCCCAACCCCCCCCCCCCGCCCATCAGCCTCTTCGCTGACTAATCAGAGTATCTTCATTCCAACCAATAAGAACAGTGCCTTTTGTACCAATCAAATTGCAAGGCCTTGGAGTCCTCATCTGCATGATAACAGACAAATTGGGGACTGGATTGGGGATATCGGTCTATATAACTCAGCTTCCCTATGGCTAGGGAAGTTCACATTTTCTTTTGGCCAAAGATTGGAAACTGTGTTTCCCCAGCTGGAGTTGAAACATCTAACATTTCTCACCAGAGCAGAGAAGGCAGGTGGAGTGCAGCAGGGCAGAATGGACCAGCTGGGTCTGAGCAGGGCAGAGCTGTCTAGCAAGAGCAGGACCGCACTGGAGGGCCACCTTGCCCCATGGCCACAATCAGCCATGCAGTTCCAGAGCCGAGCTGTTTCATAATTTGGCCTTAACACTTTCGAGTTGTTTCATAGCTGTGTCTTTCTCACAGCCCTGCTGTCTCACTATTGAGCTGTTAGCACTGAATAATGTTTCCTTCTTCACCACACCCCAAACTGGGGATGCCCTTTGGCAGTGGTCAGCAAACTCATTAGTCAACAGAGCCAAATATCAACAGTACAACCATTGAAATTTCTTTTGAGAGCCAAATTTTTTAAACTTAAACTTCTTCTAATGCCACTTCTTCAAAATAACTCGCCCAGGCCGTGGTATTTTGTGGAAGAGCCACACTCAAGGGGCAAAGATCCTCATGTGGCTCGCAAGCCGCAGTTTGCCGACCACTGCCCTTTGGCATTGAATTGGCACCAATGCCAATAGGACCCTCACTAATAATCTCATTTAAATGAATTACCTTCTAAAGACCCTATATCCAAATAGGCACATTCTGTGGTGCTGGGGTTTAGGACTTCAACCTATAAATTTTAAGGGGACACAATTCAGGCCATAACAACCACTAATAGTAAGAAGACATGCTGGGTTAGATGGTGGAACAGAGAAAGGACATTAGTTGGGGACACGGTGACGCCTGAATTAAGCCTAGAATTCGAGCAATAGTCATACTAAAATCGATGTCTTAGTTTTGGCAAATAAAAGCACCAGAGTCATATGAGATATTAACTACAGGACAAACTGGGCATGCTCTCTGAACCACTGTACTATGCTCTCAATATTTCAACCAAAATTTTTCCAAAATGAGAAGTTTCCTTAAAAAATTTGTGATTCATATTTTTCACACAAATATGTGCTGCTTCCAAGTTGGACACAGATATCTGGGAACTTTGAAATATTTTGCTGTAACACAACTTTATAAAAATATATGAGAGAGGCTTGGGTGTGGGGAAATAATGAGTTATACCTGAGGCTTCCCAGAGTGAACCATAGACTGGCATTGTTATAGAAAAAGAGTGACCTGAACTCCCAGAGCCTTTGACTTTGGCTAATCAGTTCTGAAAATGAGGTAACTAAAGATGATTAAGGCAGAGATCTTTATACTTTCTAATGCCTTCTTCTCATTCTCCAGTTCCATTTCTTTAGTTAAGAAGGAAAGTTAGCACAGTTCTTACACATGGGATATAAAATCAGATTTTTAGTACTCAAATCTTAGCCTTAAAAGCTTAAGTAACTTATTTAATCTTTCAATGTTTCAGTTTCATCATCTGTAAAATAGGCATAATAATATGAATTCTTCTCAACTTACCATGGGGCTACATCCCAATGAACTCATGCTAAGTTGAAAATATCCTAATTTAAAAATGCATTTAATACCTACTGAACATCCTAGCTTAACTGAGCCAACCTGAAATGTGCTCAGAACACTTACATTAGCCTACAGTTAGATGTAACACAAAGCCTATTGTATAATCAAGGGTTAACTATCTCATTTGATTCATCGTGCATATTACTTTTGTACCTTCATAAAGTCGAAAAATAAGTTGGGGGCAGTTTGCACCTATTTTGAGAATCTGTCAATGGAATTATATAAGAAAATGTATGTAAAGTACTTATCACTGTGCTTAATTTAAAATGACTACTTATTAAGTTATTTTAATGTTTAGTCATTTCCTTTGATTATGGCATTTGTAATTTATCTTCATGCATATTTACTAGTACCAACATGCACTATGATGGTACTATAGAACTTTATTTTTTCCAGGTCTCTTTTCATATAGAGCATCTTATTCAATTCCACAACAATTAACAAGAAAAGGTGGATGTTACCAGCTCCAATTTACAAACGAGGAAATTGAGACTCAAAGATTTAGCAACTTGTCCAAGGATTCAGTTAGTGGGCCTATAGCAGGCTGTGTGTTAACGCCTCACACTTTCTCTTCCTGGGCCCACATTTTCCAGCCTCCATTGCAGATGGTTTGGGGCCACATGACTGGGTTCTGGATCCTGGAATGTGGGCAGAAATGAGGTAGCTAACACCCAGCCTGGGTGTAAAGTCCACTGCACAATCCTACAACCTATCTCCTTTCTTTTTTAAAAAAATGAGTTTTTATTGATTTTAGAGTTTATAGAGAGAAGAAAGGAGAGGAAGAGATTGAGAGAGAAGCATCACTGTGAGAGAGAAACCTGGATCAGCTACCTCCTGCGTGCCCCTACTGGGGATGGAGCCCACAACACATCATGTGCCCTGATCAAACTGCGACTGTTGGGTGCATGGGACGTCGCTCAATCAACTGAGCCACACTGGCAAGGGCTATCTGCTCCCTTCCTGTGGCAACTCTGGAGGTCATGAGTTGAAGATGCCAACATCATATGAAGGACAATGCCTAGATTCTGAGCCATCATTTGGAGAGAAGCTGCTTGACCCAAACAGCCTGTGACATAAACAAAAAAATACCTCTTTTTACCTCCTCTGTGAACTAGGTTACTGCCAGAATGAATTGAGTCAATATAGGTAAAGCACTTAGATCAGTGACTGGCACATAATAAACACTCAGTAAATATTAGTGTTTATTATTATTATTAATCCTCACCCAAGGATATTTTCCATTGATTTTTAGGGAGAGTGGAAGAGATAGGGAAAGACAGAGAGAAATACTGATGTAAGAGAAACACATCAATTGTTTGCCTCCTGCATTCACCCCAACCAGGGCCCGGGCCAGGGAGGAGCCTGCAACCAAGGTACCTGCCCTTGACCAGAATTGAACCCAATACCCTTCAGTCCCCAGGCCAGTGCTCTATCCACTGCGCCAAACTGGCTAGGGCTAGTGTTATTATTTTGCCTGTCATCCTGCGCCATATCAGATATATAGTAAAAGACTCACTAAGCACTGAGTCATTAAATAAATAATGGGTTTAAAGTTGGGTGCAATCGATTTAGGATGCCTGCAAATTCTGTGCCACCTTTCCTTTTGAGAAGGGACTCTTTGTTTCCTCCCCTGCACCGGGGCTAGCCTGTGGCTGCTTTGACCAATGGTGTATCATGTAAGTGACACAGTCAGTTCTGGGAACCCTAATCCACCATGTGAGAAATTTATCTACATTGTTGGAGAATGAGTGGTGTCCAGCTGGAATCATTCTTCTATTTGTCCTCTCTGAGCATGTGAAGTTGGGCCCTTAGGACAATCCAGCCACCAGCTAAGTACCACCAAGGGACCTAAGCCAACACCATGTAAAGTAGAACTGCCAGCTAAACTCTGAACGAATTTCATACTCACAACATTATGATATATAATAACATGGTTGTTATTGTAAGCCCAATGTTTTAGGGAGTTTGTTATGGAATAGTGGGTCCTTGGGCTTACAGCTTCCTCCTTTAGAACCTCCAAGGAGCTAGCAGTGAAGAATCCCAGTCAGGGAAGGAGCAGGGAATGGATGTGCTTATGTCTTTCTCCAGGAGGCGCCACCACCATTTAATGGTGAACCTCTCATTCTCAGCAGCTCCAGAACAATTGATAAAAGCTACTCCTCTATTTTCTTTTTTGAACATAGCAAAGGCAATTTAATGGGATATAAAAATATAAATCAACTATGTGGTGGCTCTTTATCCTGAAGTCAGCATCAGGAGTTTAACAGAAATGGATCTGTGACTCATTAGGATTGACAGCAAGAGCCTGAGAGCAGTCCATCTATGGAGTCCTTCCTTGCCCTTGGCGTCCAGACCACCTTCTCTCCAAACAAGCCTGCAGGGCGCCCCGCCCACAGCCATCATGACCCATGAAAGTCCTCAGGGCCTGGTCATGCTTGCAGCCACTGCTGACCTTCTCTCCCTAGTTTCATTGGAACTGATCACTCTACAAATTATACTGCCTGTACTGTGGGCATTAAAAGGCCCTTTGCCCGGAGGTCAGCTATGTTCTCACTCAGTCACTTGGCTGCCTGAAAGACTGGACTTGGGAGGTGGGCAGAGGGAACGTGGACACTGGCAACAGAGACTGCCCAGGCACATAAAAATGGTGTGGGGGAGATGAAATCAATCAAGAAGTCAGTTCCCACAGAGCTGCTTGTGATAGCCAGCTCTCTTGCTTCACTCACTCAGGCTTTGGAAATGTAGTTTATAGGATCCTGTGGTCTGAAATACTCCATAAATCTCTGCGTACCTTTCAGACCTCTGCTTTGTGTTTCACTCACAGGTCCTGACAGTGCCTGTTCGAGTGAAGAGCTCTCTGCAAGGCCAGCCGTAGCTTGGCTGGGACCCCTGAGCTCCGAGGGATAAATCTGTCAGTAGCTTGGCAGGATGGTAACCCCTCCTGCGCTTTGAGATGTGTGCACAGGGCTAGGGCCCGGGAAGATGAAAAGTCTGGGAATGTTTAATGACAACAACGCTTTCCAAAAAGCACAAGGAAAGGAACATGTTCCAGGTTCTCCCTTACATCGGTTGCAGGAATGATGCTAAAGCCAATCTACATTGTCCTGGCCATGCAAATTCCGGTACCATTCCCAGCAGGCCTATGGTAAAAGGCTTAATGTGAGACATCCTTAGACTGATCCTCGGAGCTGGCATCATGCTGAGGCCCAGGACACAGGCGTGGGAAGGAGAGCCCAGGGAAAGGCTACCACTGACGGAGCTTGTATTATGAGTCGTCCTTCAGGGGACACACCTGCCCATCTGTCCATCTGACCTTGCCAGGTGCATCCTTCAGACATCCCTAAAGCAGAGTGGGTGTCAGTTTTCTCTCAGTCAATAGAAGAGCAGGTGCCCCCCACCCTACACCTATATGCGTTGGATTTGTGGGGAGGGGATGGTCCAGTGGAAGAGAGCTACATGCATTAGGCCGGAGGCTTCAGGGAGCACCGCCCAGGACCTCTGGAACCCTCTGGCATCTGGAAGCTCTCCTGGATTGACAGGACATGCATCTCCTGGTTGCCTCTCCTCATGGCCAGGGAAGACCACGCAGAGTCCCGGGTGAGCTTTAAATAAGTATGCTCTGACTTTTTCTTCCTGTTTCCTCCCAATCTCTGCCCTCAGCTAGAAATCATAAACACAGCAATGCAAAGGCTAATCCAAAGCAGCATAGAAATTATTGAACTACCTCCTAGGTCCATGGCCGGCAAACTGCGGCTTGCGAGCCACATGCGGCTCTTTGTCCCCTTGAGTGTGGCTCTTCCACACAATACCACGGCCTGGGCGAGTCTATTTATTTTGAAGAAGTGGCGTTAGAAGAAGTTTATGTTTAAAAAATATGGCTCTCAAAAGAAATTTCAATCGTTGTACTGTTGATATTTGGCTCTGTTGACTAATGAGTTTGCCGACTACTGTCCTAGGTGATCTTAAATAATGTAAGATGCTACTCAGCAATCCAGTCTATTTTTATCAAATCTATTTCTAGAGATGGGATGTCGGACATTGTAGCGGCACTTGAAGATATGTGGAGACCCCACATCACTTGAACAGGCAGCTCTCCATGCTAAGTGTAGACTGGCCCTGCCCTCCTCCCTCACACAAGCCACACATGCTCTCTATGTCTTTAGTTCATGAAAGCCAGACTCCAGTTCGGTTCCAATGGTGAGTCCTCCCCATGAAGATACCCCCTTCCCAGTGGATCCTGACTTTGCCTTTTCAGTGCCTGCTGGCTCCTTTCAGTGACACCACGATGCCCAGAGGAACTAGTCCGGGTTCCAGTTCCTAGCTCTGTGACTTGGAGCACCTTGCATAACCCCTCTGTTCCTCAGCTTCCCCATTTGTAAAATGAATCTGAAAAATGTCACGTGCCTCCTTTGTTGTGAGGGTGAAATAATATAACACTTGTGAAGCTTGGCGAGTAGTGCCTGCAACATGGGGACACATTCAGCTGACAGTGGCTACTCCTGCAGAAAAGCGAGCTTTCTCCATACATCAGCACCACCCACCACCCTTGCTAGAGCCACACGTCTAACTTCACAGCCACTGTGATCCACTGAGCTGACTACTTTATTTTGGGACTTGCATGTCAGTCAGGATCCATTCAGTCTAGGAATCCTTGAAGAATGACTCCAACCAGAAGGTCTTTGTGTTACAAAACATCCTCTTTTACTTGTCCAAACAGAGCAGATAGAAGCAATGGTCATGAGGAGGAGCATTTGGGGAGGGATCCTAGCAGTGTTTTGCAAAGACGCTGCTGTGGGGATGCTCGGGTGTAACTTACAGAAGTCTACCAAGAGGCTGAGCAAGCCCAGGGCAGAGGGAGCTTATGACTCAGTGCTCTCCTCTCTAGCCTGTCTACAGGCTTTGGGTCTCCCGTTCTGCCCAAGCTCTATGATATCCTCATCTTCCCATTCTCTTGCACCCAGTAGTCAGTCACATGTCCATGAGCATGAGGGGGTCTGTGTGTGTCTCTTCTGTGGAGCACTCTATATTCTTTCTGCCTTGGAGATGGACCAAAGGTTGCTCCCAAATCCAGCCTCATTAGGCTCATCCATTCCATAGCTTCGATGTAATCTCCAAGGGACCTCTGCAGAGACAGGCTTGCTACACATTCACTCGTAGTTACCCTCAGCATCGCAGGACACGTCATCCAGGGTAACATGAAATCCTGCATAGGAAACACTCATCGCTTGGACAAAATTTAACCAAAATATTGTTCCAACTGTGCTGTTATTTGGAAGTAAAAGATGACTTGCTAGAATTTAGTGAAAGGAAAGCTATATATAACTTGTTTGGATAGGGTTAACCTTTGCATGGACTTCCTTGGGGAATCTGCTACATTTATCACATACCAGAACCATTAATGCCATGGCAGATTGCTCTACTATAACACACACATGCTGTCATCATCTTGTTATAATGCAAAACCAAGATGTTAACTTGGGCTTGTGTGAACGCTTAATTTTGACAGTTCCAGCTAGCTCAGTGCCCACTGAACTTAGAGTGCAAATCCATATATTATTTCTCAACTTTGATTCACTTTTGTGGCTACATGAAGCCAAATATCCATGAGGAAACCTAAAAGCTATATTAAACATCCTGTTTTTAAAAATCAAGATGTTTTACTTTGTCTAGCAAGAGCATCTATAATTTACTACTTTTTTTTCTTCTCTCTCATTATTTGGGAGTCCACAGACCTATGTAAGACCTCTGGCCATTCAAAACAGAGACCTGAAGCTTGAAAATGACCAATAAATACTCCCAGGTGTGTGGTGCTGCCTCTTTCTTTCTCAGGCTTCATAGAGCAATCTTCATGAGCCTGGAGACCATGGGACATGGCTATCTGAAGAGTTGGAGCTAAGCGGCCTCGGGGACATGGGATCATGGTCAGTTCTTAGCAACACCTGTTGGACAATTATTGAATGTTGTGTGGCAAAGCCTTGTTCTCAGATAAATTTTGATGTTAATCCCATCTTTTACAAAAAGAAAGACATCCAGGATGGCATAGCTGACTGGTCAGGCACAGTCTAACACTAACATTATAAAGAGAAATAACAGGCTTCAAACTTTGTTTCTATATGTGACCTTCTTACCCAGGAGTCCCCAGGGAATCCCTTCCTATAAGATGATTTCATCTTACCCATCTAATTAATATTCAAAACCTACCATTGCTCAGTTATGAGAGTTCACTCCACGCCCCTTCATCTCCTGACCACCATCCTTACTATGCCTTCATCTACTGCTTGTCTATGCCGCCTGGCCTGGAATTCTTTCTCCACTCTGATCTTTAATTTCCACATCTGTAGTATAATGGGGAGATATTTTCCTAGAATTTTTTAAAGGATTCAATACAACCACTTAAATAAGGGGCTTAGCTTGTAATATATTGATTCATGTTATAGCATGTTGATACTTCATTTCTTGTTGTTGCATATGATACTACATTGATTGTTATGTCGAATATTCTATTTTATGGAAATGCCGTATTTTGTTTACCCACTCATCATTGATAGATATTTGGATTCTTTTCATTTTTCAGCTATTACAAATATTGCTTGTATGAACATTCTTTTAGAAGTTTTTGTGTAAAGATGTATTTTTTCTTGGTTACATACTTAGAAGTGTAATTGCTAGCTTGTATGATAACTATATGTTTAGCATTTTGAGTAACTATCAAACTGCTTTTTCCAAGGGGCTGTACCATTTACATTCCTATGAGCAATGGATGAAGATTCTAATTTCTACATATTCTCTGGGGTGCTTTTTATTGTCCATCTTTTAAAAAATTTATAGCTATCCGAGTGGTTGTGAGGTGAGAGCTTGTGGTTTGGATTTGCACTTCCCTAATGACTAATGATGTTGAGCATCTTTATTATGTTTATTGGCCAATCATATAACTCCAAATCCTTTACCCATTTTTAATTGGGTTATTTGTCTTTTTATTTCTTGAACTAGTGGCCTGGTGCAGATTCATGCATGATATTTTAATATCGCTATTCGCCCTTTCTCTATAATAGACGTGTCAACCAAATTCATTATTGACAATGACAGATTGAAACACATGCATGTGATTGGTGTCAGTGAGAGCTTTATATGTATTGCACATGTGCAAGTCAACTTAGCCATATATATATATATATATATATATATATATATATATATATATATATATATAGTTTGCTTAATTAGACCTGATTTCTGATGTAGCTAAACTTTTTCCAGTCCCGTGAAGCACCCCAACTTCTCTTTCAGGTAATTCAGCAAAACAGCAATAAATATCAACACAAAGCAGATTATTATTATAGCTCATGCAGGGAGAACAAAGGGTAAAATATTTAACTGCATCGGTGTTTGACTATATTCTGTGCAGTGACAAAACCTGAAGTCATTTTCAAGATCCACCATTTTACTTCTTTTCAGTCAGGTCAAGTTTCTAAGCTTTCTAAATCTCCCTTTTCCAGCTAAAGAAAAGAAAATAGGATTCCACTGAGTCTCCTATCTATCTACTCCAGGACTTCTGTGAGGATCAAATGAGATGAGGCATGGGAAAACGCTTCACAGACATTTGGTTAAAGTGTAAAATGTTTGCACCTGGATATAAAGCAAGTCATGTTCCTGGGCTAAACAAACTCCAAGGAGGCTAGTCGCTAGGGAGAGGAAGCCGGGCATTGCTACATGACGTCATTACCTGGCACCCACAGCCACCGTTTCCAGGCTGGGAAAAGAAACAATGGAAAAGCACAGCTATCAGGGAACTACAGATAAAATGGCTATAGGAAATCCTGATCTAAAATAATAAAAGCATAATATGTTAATTAGACTGGACATCCTTCCTTCCGGACAAAGCCACAGTGGGTGGGGGCCACAGCAGAGGTGGCAGAGGCCCCTGGCTGTGGCCATAGTGCAAGGGGGCTGTGGCGGCGGCAGACAGGGGCCGGGGCCAAGGCCCTTGCACAAATTTCGTGCATCGGGCCTCTAGTACATCAATAATCATCCTATGTGTAAATGGAGTGAACTCACCAATTAAAAGGCAAAGAGTTGTGAGATCAAAAAACAAAACCCAATTCTATGCTGCCTTCAGGAGACTCATTTCAGCTGAAAGGACAAATATTGATTCAGAGTGAAGGAGTGAAAAGTGAAACCCCAGCAAATAGCATTGAGAGAAAAGTGTGTATAGGCGTACTTATATTTGACAAAATAGATTTCAAGATAAAAAGGTAATAAGTGACAAAGATGGCATTTTATAATGATAATGATGACAATATCCCAAGAAGACATAGCACTTATTACTAGATATGCACCTAACCTGGGAGAACCTAATATATAAACAACTGCTCATAGAATTACAGGAAGAAGCTGACAAAAACAAAATCACAGGAGGAAACCTAAATAACTTATTGAAAGCAATGGATACATAATCCAAACAGAAAATTGGTGAAAAATGTCATTAAATGACATATTAGACCAAATGAGTATAATTGATATTTGCAGAGCTTTTCATCCCATAACACCAGAATATACATTGTTTGTTAGTACACATGAAGCATTCTCTAGGATAAACCATATGTTGGGACATAAACTAGACACAACAAATTTATTAAGATTAATGTCACACCAAGCATATTCTCTCACCGAATGCCTTAAAATTGGAAATCAACTGCAAAAAGGAAGTGGAAAAACACATATAAATATGTGGAGATTAAACAACAGGCAACTAAACAGCAAGTAGGTCAAAAAAGAAGTAAAAGATGAGATACACCCGGATGGTGTTGTTCAGTGGTTAGATCATAGTCCTGCGCACCACACCAAAGGGTCATGTGTTTGATTCTTGGTGAAGGACACATATCTGGTTGCAAGTTTGATCCCCAGTCCTGGTTGGGGCTCATGCGGGAAGTAACCAACCTATGTGTTTCTCTCACATCAATGTTTCTCTCCCCCCACTTCCTCCCTTCTTCTCTCTCTGAAGACCAATAGAAAAAAATATCCTCAGGTAAGGAATAACAACAAAAAAAATAACAATAAAAGATGAGATAAAAAAACATATAAGACAAATGAGAATGACAATATGGTACAACATGTCAAAATTTTGGATATATAGCAAAAGCAGTAATAAGAGGAATGTTTATATCATTACAGACCTACAGCAAGAAACAAGAAAAATCTAAAATAAGCTACTTACCATTGCACCTTAAAGAACTATAAAATGAAGAACTAGCAAAGCTCAAAATCAGTAAAAGGAAGAAAATAATAAAAATTAGAGCAGAACTAAACAAACTAGAGAACAAAGAGATGATAGAAAAAATTAATGTAACAAGAGCTGGTTCTTTGAAAAGACTCATAAAATGAAAAAAAGTCTCAAATAAACAAAATTAGAAATAAAAGAGAAGTTACAATAGACACAACAGAACTACAAAGGACTGTAAAAAAATACTATTAAAAGTTATATGCCACTAAGTTTGATAACCTAGAAGAAATAGACAAGTTCTTAGAAATATATAACCTTCCTAGACTGAAAGATGAGTAACTGGAACATCTAAATAGACTGATAAACAGAAATTGAAAAAGTCATCAAAAACCTCCTAAAAAGTAAAAGTCCAGGACCAGATCACTTCACTAGTAAATTCTAGCAAACATTTAAAAATTTAATAAATATCTTTCTCAAATTCTTCCAAACAATTAAAGTAGAGGCAACTTATTTTATGAGACCAACATTACTCTGATACCAAAACCTGGCATAACAGCACACACACACAAAGTAAATTACAGACCAATGTCTCTGATAAATATAGATGAAAAATTCTAAACAACAAACTAGCAAATCTAATATAACAATGCATTATAAAAATAATGCATCATGATCAAACAGGGCTCATTCCAGGGGCATAGGGATGGTTAAACAGATGCAATTCAATCAATGTGATACACCATATTAACAAAACAAGGATAAAAATAATGTGATCATATTAATAGATGCAGAAAAAGCATTTGACAATATACAACACCAATTTAAAATTCTAACACTTGATAAAATGGGGATAAAAAGCACCTCAACATAATAAGGGCCATATATGACAAACCTCACCTAGTATCATATTCTACAGTAAAAAACTGAAAGCCCTCCCTCTAAGATCAGGAATAAGACAAAGATGCCCACTCTTACCATTGTCATTCCGCATAGTACTGGAAGTCCTAGACAGAGCAATCAGGCAAGAGAAAGAAATACAAGACTTTGAAATTGGGAATGATGAAAAAATAAAATTGTCACTTTTTCCAAATAAATAATCCTATTGAATAAAAGAGTAATATGCAAATTAACCATCACTCCACTACACCCACCAGCCATGCCCACCAGCCAATCAGGAGCAAGTATGCAAATTAACCCAACCAAGATGGCTGCAGCCACAAAAGAGCAGGAGGGAGGCTTGGGTTTTCCCAGTGATGGAGGAAGCCAAGCTTTCCCCACACTTGGCCAGCCCAGGCCTGAGCTTAAGGCTACAAAGTTTCAATTATAGAAGATAAATTAATCCCAACAAAAATGGTGGCAGCCACAGAGCTGGAGAGAGCAGGAGGCTAGGGTTGCTCCCGGTGATGGAGTAAGCCAAGTTTCCACAGCCCTGGCCTGCTTTGGCCTCCGCTTAAGGCTACAAAGTTTCTATAATAGAAGATAAATAAATACCAACAGAAATGGCTGCCACCACAGAGCGAGCAGAAGGCTTGGCTCCACTCCAGGCTACAAAGTTTCAATTGTAGAAGATAAATAAATCCCAGATACCAGGGCCTCTGCTTGGGTCGCTGGGGGGCATGGCGGGCCTGCAAACCACCACAGGCCCCTCGCCCAGGCCACCCCATGCCCCAAGGGAACTCCCACCCTGATCCAGGAGACCCTTCAGGGCAAACCAGCTGGCCCCCACCCATGCACCAGGCCTCTATCCTATCTAATAAAAGAGTAATATGCAGATTGACCATCACTCCAACACACAAGATGGTTGCTCCTCTGTGGTCAAAGATCCTGCCTCCATGTGGACACAAGATGGCTGCCACAAGATGGCCAGCAGGGGAGGGCAGTTGGGAGGGACCAGGCCTGCAAGGGAGGGCAGTTGTGGGCAATCAAGCCTGCAGGGGAGGGCAGTTAGGGGTGACCAGGCTGGCAGAGGAGGGAAGTTGGGGGCAAACAGGATGGCAGGGTAGCAGTTAGACATCAATCAGGCTGGCAGGGGAGTGGTTAGGGGGTGATCAGGCTGGCAGGCAGAAGCGGTAAGGGGCAATCAGGAAGGCAGGCAGGCGAGCAGTTGGGAGCCAGCAGTCCTGGATTGTGAGAGGGATGTCCGACTGCCCGTTTAGGCCCGATCCCACCGGGTCAGGTCTAAATGGGCAGTCGGACATCCCTCAAGGGGTCCCAGATTGGAGACGTTACAGGCTGGGCTGAGGGACACTTCCCCCCGCCATGCACGAATTTTGTGCACCAGGCCTCTAGTCTATTATATAAAAAGCCTGTGGTCGCCATGCCATCACACTGTAACAACCAATCAGCAGGAGGCTGCGTGTGCACGGGGTGGGCGAAGCTGCGTGCGCAGGGAGGCGCGCGCAAGTGGGCAGGGACTTGACTCTGGAGGACTTGACCGGAGGTGCGGGTGGGTTTCTGGGTCCCACCTCCTGCTGCAGCAGCGGCAGCCGTGGGACTCTTTTTGGGTCCCGCTGAGCTGCGGGACTTGGGTCCTGGGTCTCACGCAATTTCGCGAGCTGGGCCCCTAGTTCTTTATATAGAAAACCCTAAATATTTCACTTAAAAAAAAAAAAAACTATTGGAAACAATAAACAAATACAATAAAGTTGCAGGATACAGAGTCAATGTACAAAAAATTCATTGTGTTCTTATATACTAACAATAAAATTTTAAAAAATGAAATGAAAAAATATATTTACAATTGCAACAAAAAGAATAAAGTACCTAGGAATAAACTTAATAAAGGATGTGAAGGACCTATACACTGTAAACTATAAGATATTATTGAAAGAAATTGAAGAAGACACAAATAAATAGAAAGATATTCCATGTTCATATGTGGAAGAATCCGCATAGTTAAAATAGCCATATCACCCAAAGCAATATACAGATCTAATGCAATCCTTATTAAAATTCCAAAGGCATGTTTTGAAGAAATAGAACCAAAAATCATCAAATTTGTATGGAATTACAAAATATTCCAAATAGCAAAAGCAATCCTAAGAAAAAAGAACAAAGCTGTAGGTGTCACACTCCCTAACTTCAAATTATACTGCAAGCCCAAAGAGTATTGGCAGAAAACAGAAACACAGAGCAAAGGAACAAAGTTGAGAGCCCAGAAATAAAATTGTATGGGCACATGAGTATGGGCAACAAAATTGCGACAAAAGAACCAAAAATATGCAATGGGGAAACTAATCCTTCCAAATAAATGGTGCTGGGAAAATTGTAATGCTAAATGCAAAAGAATGAAACTAGACTGCTATTTGACATCATACACACAAATTAACTATTTGACACCATACAAAAATGGATCAAAAACCTAAATATAAGGCATGAAACAATAAATCATACAAAAAAAAACATAGTTAATAAACTTGTTTACCTTCATGTCAGAAAGAGTTTTATGAATTTGATCCCAAATGCAAGAGAAGCAATCAATCAATCAATCAATCAATCAATAACATCAAATTAAAAAGCTTCTGCAAAACAAAAGAAAGCACCAAACAAAACAAAAAGACAACCAACCAAATGGAAGGATATATTTGCACACAATACTTCTGGTAAGAGGCTAATATCCAAAATATATAAGGAATTTATACAACTTAATAACAACAAACAAAAAATCCAATTAAAAAAATGAGTAGAGAACCTAAACAGACACTTTTCCTAAGAAGACATACAAATGGCCAACAGGATGCTCAACTTTAATAGCTATAAGTGAAGTACAAACCAAAACCAAACTGATATAATGGCTATTTATTGTCAATAACAAAGGATGTGGAGAAAAAGAAATACTTGTATACTGCTTATATGAATGTAAATTGGTAGCATCACTATGGAAAACAGTATAGATATTTCTCAAAAATTAAGAATAGAGTTACCATAAGACCCAGAAAAAATTTGAAAAACAATTCTTTGTAAAGATATATGTACCACTATGTTCATAGAAACATTCTCAATAGCCAACACATGGAAACAGCCTAAGTGTTTTTTGATGGATGATTGGATAAATAAGTTGTGGTACATATATACAATAGAATACTATTCAGCCAGAAGAAAAGATGAAATATTTTCATTTATGACAACATGGATGGATCTTGAGAGTATAATGCTAAGAGAAATAAGTCAGATGAAAAATAACAAGAACCATATGATTTCACTCATATGTGGGAGATAAAATAGAAAGCAACAAGCAAACAAAAGAAACACAAAATCTCATAGACACACACAACAGAATGGTGGTTACCAGAAGGATAGGGGGTGGAGGGAAGTTCAAGAGGGTAAAGGGGATCAAATATCCGGTGATGGGAAGAGACTAGACTTTGGGTGGTGAGGACACAATGCATTATACCAATGATGTATTATACATTTGTATACTTGAAACATAATCTTGTTAACAAATGTTACCCCAATAAATTTTTTAAAATCCTCTTTGAATTTCATCAGTTTTTCTCTACTAAATCTATGTGTGGATTTCTGGAGTTTATGCTACTTGGAAATGTATAATAATTTTTAATCAAATTTGTGAAGTTTTCAGACAGGCTTTTATTAGGTTTTTTTGGACTCCTTTCTCATTTTCCTCTGGGACTCCCATTATGTATATGTTGGTATGTTTGCCAGTGTCCACAAACCTCTGAGGTCCTATCACTTTTCTTTATTATTTATTCTATCTGCTCCTCAGATTAAATAATCTCTATTAGCCCATCTTTAAGTTTATTGGTTCTTCTTTTTATACAGCTCAAATCTGTTCTTGAGTTCTTCTAGTGACTTTTTTTGCTTCAAGTGTAAAAATTTTATTTAGATCTTTTATGTAATTTCTCTATTCATTGACATTCTTTATTTGTGGAGACATATTATTATGCTTTATCTTAATTCCTTAAACATGTTTTCTTTTATTTATTTGACCATATTTATAAGAACTTATTTAAAGTTTTTGCATAGTAAGTACAAACTTTGTGCCCCCTCAAGAATATTTTCATTACCAGATCCCCCTCCCCCCCGTATATGTGGCATGCTTTTTTGCTTCATTGAATGTCTCATATTTTTTTGTAAATTGGAATGATGACTTCTCCTTTTCAGTATATCTGCATAGCCTTGGGCTTATATGCAGCCTTTTAGGACCCCAGGAATACGTCTGAGCTTTTAAAGTCTCTTATGTTAGCCTAACTCTCTAGGATTTCCTTTTTAGTTCCCAGTCAGGTTCTAGTTTTCTCTAAATAAAATCACAGCATTAGATAGCTGAGATGTTGCCATCAGTTTGTCATTGGTTCTATAATGTCCTGGGAATAGGTTTCCTTCTCCCCTTTTCTATTTTTCACACCCATATATGCTTATTTGAGCTGAGTCCAATCAAATAGCCGCCACATTCTGTAAATAGAGATTTACCAGGGATTGCAAGTTCTGAGAAAATACTGACTGTCCTCTGCAGACTAACCCTTCTCTGTCCCCATTGAGGACTTTTCCTCCCCAACCCACCTGCTGGCAGTAGTTGTGCTTTTGGTCCTATCTAAGGATGAACTTTTGTCTCACTGGACTTGGTCACTTTGAATGCACTCATCCATTTGTGGATCGTGTATACTCTGATGACTGTGAAATATAAATCTTCCTCCCAGCACTCTGAGGATTTCTGATCTTAAATAGAAAGTCCTTGAACATCTTCCAGCAACAACAACAAAAATATTTCTAGACCTGAACTCATTCTCTTCCCTGTCCTGCTTCAGTAAGTGTCTCAAAGTCCTTATTCTTCTATCAGTGATGGGGGACCCCATGTACAAACAATCCAAACAGTGTCTCCCTGTGCTTTCTCCTCCCGCATCATAGTCCTCCACATCCATGTAGTTGAGGGGTCAAGCAGTTAGGCCCCAAACTCTCTCCCATGTTTGCTTTATTCTCTATCCACACTCTCACTGCCCCAGCTTAGGCTCTTGTTATTTTTCAACTTCCCAGGCTAGAGTAGTGACACCTTTGGCATGCACTCCTGAGATGCCCTGTAATCAACCCATTTAGAGCTCTTACCACCCTGAATTCTAGTTATCCTTTGCCAATCTATCTTCCACCTCAGATAGTCTCCAGGAAAGGGCCAAGTCTCATTTGTTCTTATCCCCTTGGCTATGGCGTTTGGTAAGCACTCAAAAATATATATTGAATGTATGACCATTTGTAGCAGCAACTGGAATTCTAATGAGGCGCAGATCAAGTTGTAAGTGTGGTCACCCAGGAAAAAAATAGATGATAGCTAATAAAAGCAATAAGTAATACTGAAAATGCTCATAACATTAGTCAGATGTGGATGCTTAAGGAGTCTCATCAAGCACATGTGAAGGAAGGAGATGAGAACAACAGAAAAAACTTTCCAATTGTTTACCCTGCTGAGTAGCTTTGTGGTTCAGCTGTAATTTAAGAAAAGATGTAGCTTGACAGCTTGGGACAACTATCTTGTCTTCTTGGACTCCAAATCCCTGTGATGGGGCTGGAAAACCCACAGAGATGGGACTTCACTGTCTTTCTTTCGGTTCCCGGCAGGTCAAAGCACTTTTTTTGTTTGCAAGCCTTGAGCAAACTTTGTCTAACAGTATCCAGAAAAACAGATAACCTGACCACTGGGAACTTTAAATTTGAATTTAAAATGAAGTCATTGGCAAATTAAAGATTCAAAACAAAAATTCCTCTATAAGGCATGTATCTCCAGGATCCGGGATCTGCAGACTAACTCTCCCACAGCTTGTGCTCAAGGCCTGCTTTCTAATGAGGCTTAGGAGTGGGTAATGCACTTATTTATCTCACTGCACTGATTTGGATATTTTCCTGCTAAAATTCACATCCAGCTTATGAAATAGAGCCTTACCCTTACCTCTGAATAAAGCAGGAGATCTTGACAGAAATCCTGGCTGTGGACAGAGTCTCTCCTGCCTGTGACCTCCTAACAAATCCAAAAGACTAGCTATTTTTTCTTGTTAAGGTAGGTGACCTGGATTTGGACAGTCTGTTTCTCCTATTCAGTATCTTGAATCTTGAGAGAGTGACACAAACACTCAGAGACACTTGAAAAAATATTCAGAACAGCCAAAGGCCCAGGGGTGTCATCCAAAAACTGCTCCCTTGGCTGTGGATTCCATTATCTGCCTTCCCTTGGTTCTAGTTAGTTCTCCAAGTTTTGTTTGCCAGCTTTCCCATGAATTCTGGGAGTGTCCCATATACATCCAATAAATTCTTCTGCTGCTCAAGCTAGCCAAAGTCTGTATCTTTTACTGCAACTAAACCTCCTCCCCCGTGCTCTCTCACATGGGAAAATCCACTGCAATGATGCTTTCTGGTGCATCTCTGAGCTGCAGCCCCCAGCCCCATGTCTGAATCAGCACCAATAAATATTTGTTTTCCAAGTGGAGCCTCGGGTTAAAAAGAAAAAAGAAAATCTTGCCACTTAGACCTAGGGCAGTGGTCAGCAAACTCATTAGTCAACAGAGCCAAATATCAACAGTACAACCATTGAAATTTCTTTTGATAGCCAAGTTTTTTAAACTTAAACTTCTTCTAACGCCACTTCTTCAAAATAGACTCACCCAGGCAGTGGTATTTTGTGGAAGAGCCACACTCAAGGGGCCAAAGAGCCGCATGTGGCTCGTGAGCCACAATTTGCTGACCACGGACCTAGGGCATTTGGTAGGAAACTTCCCGGCTCCAGGAACTCTGCCTGTCACGAGAGACGCCATCGTGTCTATGGCTTTGGATTCTCTGGTTTGAAACAAGGAGCACGAGTCACTCATCTTTCTCCTCTGTAATACTGAACAGCTGCTCTGAAGTGAGCACCAGATGAAGTGCCCTAACCCCTTCCCTAAATAGATGCAATAAAGACGACTTTCCCTTTCACAGAGCATGGTTGGGAAACATGCCAAAGGATCCTTCTTTGCCCCTGGCTCTGGCAGCTCCCTGGCTTCCTAGACACAGCAAAGCAAGGGCACATGTCCCCCAGGCAGCACCAGCCTTGCCCCAGGCAGCTGCCATCACACTGCCTCCAGATCTCTAGACCCAGGAGGTGAGGTGCGGGGTGTGAAGCCCTCTGCCCTTCTGCAGAGGCACAGCAGTCTCACCCTGCCAACTCATCCTTCCAACAGGCATTCACTGAGGAAGAGCCTGGCTGGGGATTTGCAGTCTAATGAGTCCAATAGACACAGAGACACATTTGCCCAACAGATGGCCAATGCTTCTGTCTGATGCTTGCACCAACTGCAAGGGATCCAGTGGAGGTGCCAGATTACGTCAGAGAAGGTCCACGGAGGAGATGTCCCTGGAACTGGGTCTCGATATCAGATGGGGGTCTGGCAGCGAGAAACGCAGGGTGGATGCTTTAAACTAAAAAACAACATGAGCAAACGCACAATGGACCAAAAGCGCATGAAGGAGTTGGCATGGGAGATCAGAATTATAATTGTCTGGCAACTGCAACAAACCTTGTCTGGGTGAGCCAGAAGTAGGCCCTCCTTCCTGGTGGGATTGGGGGACCAAGGCTGAGTCTCCACTCAGAAATGCTGGAGGGAACTGCTGCTCAAAAGAGAACCTTCAACATGCAAGCCATGATCCTAGCTGGTCCCTGATGATTTCCTACCAGCATGGACACCGGCCCTCTCTTCCTCTCTGGGGTCGAACGTTAAATGCCCAAGAAAGAGAATCACCAGGCACTATAGACATGGTCTGAGCACAGAGCTCTATCCAGTCACTCACCCAATGTTTAGTGAGCACATATGGTGTATTAGGCCAAGAGCAAGTGGCCCAAAGGTAACTGTTGTACATTCTTTGCAGGAATGTAATTAAATAAAAGTGACGGAGAAAGAACATATAATGATTTAGAGAAGGGATATATTTTATTCAAAAAAGGCAAGTTACAAATATGTTATTTTCTATAAGAGAAAATCTCTCTCTCAATTTATAATAATAAAAGGGTAATATGCTAATTAGACCAGACGTCATTCCAGACCTCTTTCTAGACAAAGCCAGAGCCAGCAGGGCTCTGGCCTGGGTGCCTGCCAGCGGCCAGAGGGAAGCTCGGGTCCCGGGTGCCAGAGGGAAGCCAGTGCTGGCAGCAGGGGGAAGGAGGGCCTACTCTTGTACAAATTTCATGCATCAGGCCTCTAGTATAAAGATATGGAAATGGGAAGGTTATATGGATAATATAGATACCTACAAATACATACTAAATACATATATTCTCTCTGAGTGCTGGGATTGAAGGTGATTTATAATTTCTTCTTTTTTTAAATTTTCTAGGATTTCTACAGTGTGCATGTATTATATTGCAATCTGGAGAAATATTTTAAAGTACAACAGGAAGTGCAGCCTTTGCACTCCCTACGTGCTCTAGGACAGTGCAGGGCTCGGTCATGCTACACAGAGTGGACTAGTGGTGGATCTTAGGAGACTGTGGGTCCATTTAAATATTTTCTTTTAGCAGCCAGTCATCCTGTGGAGTTTTAGCACAGGGCCCATTTTGTGGGCTGTGGTTGCCATATCCTTTTGGCTTACTTGTTTACCTGGTGCTTTGAGGGGTTCACACTGGGCCCTGCTGGTGCCCCCTGAGGATGTGAAGGTATGCCTCCAGGTGGGGTGTGGCACATCTCCTGGCGCTAGGGGAGTTCAGGCCTGAGGGAACCATGCTTCTCTGCCAGGCCCTGGTTTTGACAAGTTCCCCTTAGTAGTCACACCTGGATACCCCTGTGTCCCTGGTGGGAAAACCAGGTCTCAGCCCCACGGGGACAAAGAGGCTAGGTGTGGGGGAAGGAGGTGCCTCTTGTCCAAGCCCCATGTTCATACATACAGCCTCTCAGTGGAGAGAAGATCTCAGGCCTTGGGTAGAGAGCTCCGCCCCTGGCTGTCTTTGTAGTAGGGTTCCCAGTGACCTAGTTGGGAACATACACATTGTAGCATGTATCAGACTTCATGTGGTGTTACCATACGTGTTTGATGTAGAAAGCAAAGATCCTACCTAGGTATCTTCTGTTGCTCAATGGGGTTGGGAAGCACTGGGTCTGGGTGTCCAGTGGGTGGGGACCTAAGATATCCTGTCACTGTGTTCTTCCTTCAGTGCTGGGGTCTCAGACCAGCTCTCCTTCTTACCACCTTTCAGAATTCCATTGGGGCTGCCTGTTGTGTTATTTTGCAGAGTCTGAAGTTGTACTTAGCAAAGAGGAGCAAGGAAATATTGGTCTATGGTATCTTATTTGAAAGACAAGAGCCCTTCATCTTCTTTATTTTCTTTTTCCTCTAAGATATACACTTCAGTGATTTTTAACTTAGACACCAGGTTGTGCAACCAATGTTACTATCTAATTCCAGGACATTTTCATCACCCCAGAAGGAAACTCTGTACTCATTAGCAGCCTCTGGCCCTCATCCCCCTCTCTCCTCAGCCCTTGGAAATCACTAAATCTACTTTCAACCTAATAGAGATTTTCCTTTTCTGGTCATTTCACATAAATGGAATAATATAAGAGGTGTTTTATGACTGGCTTCTTTCACTTAACATAATTCCACCACATTGTAGCATGTATCAGACTTCATTTTTAAATTTTGCTAATAATATTCCATTAAGTAGACGGCCACCTTTTGTTTATCCACTCATCACTTGAATATTTAAGTTGTTTCCACCTTTAGGCTCTTGTGAACAATGCCGCAATATGCCGTATATGTCCGGGGATGGACTTGCTGGCTCATATGGAGTGTAATGCTGACTCATGCTGCCACATGGAGGAATCTTGAGGACATAATACTAGGTGAAAAAAAAAAAAAAAACAAAAAACAACCACAGAGGATCACATATTATATGGTTTTATTTATATAAAATATCCACAATAAGAAAATCCATAGAGACAAATGCAGATTGCGGTTGCCCAATGATGGGGTCAGGATTGAGGAAGGAGAAGACTTCTAATGTGTATGGGATTTTGGGGGAAAGTGATGAAAATGTCTTAAAAATTGACTGTGGTGATGATGGTTGCACATATCTATGAACATACTAAAACCATTGAATGATACATGCTAGGCAGGTGAATTGTGTGGTATGTGGCTTATATTCAATAAGGCTGTTATTTAAAAAGAAGGAAGAGAGGCGGGGAAGGAAGCAGAAGAAAGTCGGTGTCCAGAGACAGGCCTGGGCCCCTGTGTCCCCCAGGGCGAGTTGCCAGTGGTCCTGAGAGCCACAGACCTCTGGCCTCAGTGCCTCCTCTGAAGCCAGGGCTGCCCTACATTCCAGGCCAGCGGGGAATGGCTCCGAGAAGGCACCAGCAGCCTCGGTGTGCTGTGCCCTTCCATAAAGGTTCGCTGTGATGGCTGCTTTATGGATCCTCAGAAACCTTCTGGGTATGGAGTCGCTTGGGCCTCTTCCACTTGCCTTGTGAGCCTCTCTGTGCCAATCAGCCGGTCCCACCCATTTTCCAGCGCAGGATTCCCAAACACCCAGATCTTCCTGCTGCAAAAGTCAGAGATGATAAACTGGGGCCCAATCTCCTGCTGGAAATGGTGGAGACCCCGCCGGAAACGGAGGGAGGCAAACAGAATAGAGCTGTGGGCATGCAGCAGATCTGCCCGCCTCCCCCCTCCCCCTACCAGCCCCCAAAGGTGCACTGGGGCTGGAGAGCAGGACAGGGCTGAGAATAGGGCATAAACTTGGGAGCTTGCTTTTCTGAAGCCCTTCTGTCCTTGTGGCCTGCATCCAACACAATAACATAGTAAAGGAAAGGGGAAATTTTATTAGAAATTAAAGGTTTAGGAAACATACAAAGTAGAAAGAGATATCCACATGTTTGTGGCTAGGCTAATGCAAGAGCCCACACAGGGCCTGGGGCAGAGCGGGTTCGGGACCCAGGGAGCAGCAGAAGTCACAAAGTACTGCAGCTAGCTCCCTAGACACCAGGGTGACTGCGGTTTGGAGCCCACAGCGTCCGCTACAGGTAGAGCCTATCAGAATGCACTCTCTTTCTATACATTAGCTTAAACAGAGCAAGTAAAGACAAAAAAATGGGGCCATGTTCTCCATTCAAATAGAAATGGTTTGGAACCACATGGTCCTCTGAATTCAGGAAACTGTCCCTATCTGTCAGTCCCATGAGGGTGTATTAAAAGGCAAAGGAGAAAATGTCCAGAAAAACATTATGGAAACTGCAAAGCACGAGAAAAACACCAATGCCTTACCTTCTGTCCTAGGGATTTCTTCTGCCAGGACTCACCTGAAGACTCAGCAGCAGAGACCTGAGAGCACTTACAAGTCCTCTGTCCTCCACAGAAGGGACCAGCCCCGCCGGCGGCCCCCTTCCCGCAGCCCTGACTTCTCAGCAGCGTCCGCATTGAAACCCCTGTTTCCCAGGAATTGCTCTTGTTCAGTAGAACTTCACAGTTTTCAGAATCCTCCTGTGCCTACTCATTTGGTGACCCAATGGAACGGGGAGCTTGGAAGAACAGAGGTGAGGGTCTGCAAGTACAAGAGGAAGAAACTGAGGCTGGGGTGAGGGGGGTCTACACCCTTCATCCTATGTGGTCTGATGTCATGGGAGGGCCACAGTTAGTGGCATGTGGGTGAGGCCGGTTCCCTTCCAGCTGCAACACTGAAGCTGCTCCTTGAATAGCCCTTCAGGCCCAGCCCCCCTTGCTTTAAAAGCCTCGCACAAGGTCTGGGTGTGCTCCTGAGCCCAGGGCCCGGTGCTCTGTAAGGTCCTCACGCCAGGATCTCAGTTTCCCACTGCGGGAGCCTTGGCATCTCATCACATGGGCACTGGAGCTATTGCACTGCCGAGCAAACGCTTGGTGGGGTGGGGCTGGGCAGTGGGAAAACCCAGGGAGCAGGGATGTGCACCAAGACCTGGGGGGCTCCCCTCCTTCCCACCCATACCATCCTTTGGAAACTTGTGCCTCTTTTAATGTCTCACTTTTAATAAAAACATGAATACAGATAAATATTCCTCTAGTATCAGGAAAAACAATGCAAGTGTGACGATAAATGAACACTGACCCCCCCCTTCCCCCACCGCCCTTAGCCGGGGACCCGACAGGGAGCCGTGGGCTGAGGGACTGACGTGTGGGCTGCCTCTCACCTTGTGTCGTTGTCCACATACTGGAAGGTGTGCCATCTTCAGAAGATGTTCTGATTTGCACCAGGAAGCCTAGAAATGTGTAGCTTTATCTGCCACTTCCCTGTTTTCATGTACAGTGTAAATCTCGTTTCCCTCTGAAACTCTGCATTTTATCCGTGCAGTGCATTGGGGCCAAAGCTGAGCAGGGAGCATAGGAACCTGCCCTGGACCTCCTACTGCACCGGCTGTAATGTCTCTCCCTCAGAACCCCACTGTTCTCAGACAGTAAGGTGAGCTCAACCCACAGACCTGGGGGCCCAGCGCAGTTCCCAATCCCTTCCCCGAGAACATGGGGATCTCCCTCCTCTCTCTCCTACTCTGAGGACCAGACACATAAATATGTCCGAACTGGTTTTATTCTGATGAAATAAAAATGGGTTGACTTCACTGTCCTACATTTTGGTGTCATGATAAGAAGGAAATCTAACTTCATTCCAAAACCTCAAGAATGATTTGCTAGCTTTTGTTCAAAAGCCTCCATTGCATGGAGGACATGGCTCTCTGAGCACACATCACTACTACGTAGTTAACAGAAAGTTTAGACGGGGCCCCTGAGAGCCCCGAGTTCAGGGACTTATATATGAATACAAACAGGCTCTGAAATGTTAACTGAAACAGGTAAAGTAATGACAAAGAAACCATGATGAGGGAAAAACTGAGCAGAGGAGAATGATTTTCTGATTTTCCCTCCCGCCTCACAGCCTCATCCCCAGGGGTGGTAGGATGCCCTGAGACAGTGAGTTCTGCGGGCACCGCTGGCACCAGCCCTCACCAGTGGGGGTGAAGGGGTGGCCAGCACCCTGCTTTTCTGCCTGCACCCTCCTCTCTTTATAGCCCTTATCTCCTGGTCTCACTTCTCTCTCCTGTCCAGTGAGCTCACTCTGCAGGCACTCCATGTGTGCTCCTGCGCAACCACACTTTCTTCCTCAGTCACAGAATATTTTTTTAAAAAGCAGTTGAGGAATTTAGAACAACTGGCAAGAGTGAAGTTGGGCAAATTCATTACCTCCTTCCTTTAGTATATTCCCCACAGGGTAGCCAGTGACCCAGTTAAAATTCAAAGATTCTACCACACCGCTGCTCAGAGCCTGCAGTGGTTCCTCATTTCTCTGACGGAGGCCAAGGTACTTCAAATGGCCGTGACGCGGCTCTGTGATCTGCCTCCTCTCCCTGCCCCCACTCAGGTCTGCGGCCTCAGGTCCTTGTGCTCTCTCCAGTCGGCCACACCGAGGCTGCCAGCACACCTGGCCCACTCAACTCAGGGCCTTTGCACTTGCTGGCCTTCCCCTGGAACTGCTTCCCAGTTCCTCCCCCCTCCCTCCTTCCTCTCCTCAGCCATGTCCTTCTCTGACATGCTGTCTGGTTTACGTAGACCTTGTTGTGAACTGTTTCCCAACCAAACTGTAACCTCCCTGAGAGCAGGACTTTGTCCTCTGCTTGGCACATGGTCAGCTCTCTGTAAATATTGAAATGTTTATTCCTTTGTTCAAAGCAAACACTCAGTAAACAAAGTCCATGTGCCTGGCAAGACGACAGCACTGGAGCTGGGCCATGGAGAGAGCCCTGACCCCGCTCCTCCTTCCAGGAGCCTGGGAGCTCTCCACCTCTGAGCCTCTGGTCCTCTGTGAAACCAGCACAGTGATACCGCCCGCCTCCCGCACAGTGCTCCTGAGGCGCCATTGGAAGCACAGGGTCTGAAAGGCCCTGCAGCTGCTATGCCTCAGGGCAATGCTCTCAACCTGGGCACCGCTGGTGCTGGGGACAGGCAGCCCCGAGCGGGCCATCCTGTGCAGGCCAGGACGGGTGCTGAGAGCATCTCCGGCCCCGGTACACAGGACGCCAGGAGCAACCCTGTCAAGCTCCTCTCCCCTGAGTCCTGCCAACCCAGAAACCCAGAGTGGCCGACACTGCCGCATTCCCTGGGTGAGGACGAATGAATGACACCCCCCACCCCCAGGACCACTGTTCTATGAGGATCTTCCGTTGTAGTAGAAACTATATTTACCGTTTAAATTCTTTAACTGGTCAGGTTTGTACTGCAATTAAACATTCACATCCACTGCATCTTGGATTGCTGAGATTTCATTCCTGTGAGAGTGAACTGGAAGCCTGTCCTGTCCCGGGGGTTGGTGGGGGGACGGCAACCCAGAGCCGCTGCTCTGCCCTCACAGTGCATATCCTCTCCGCCCGCTGAGGATGGCCACCGTTTTCCGAGTTTCCATCTCATTTCAGAGCCGCGGATGGGAGCCCCAGAGTCCTCCGAGGAAGAACCTGGGGTAAGTTATCAGGCAGGGCTGGGAAAAGTCAGGCATTGGGCAGGCCGTTAGGGAGTTAGGCTAGTGGCTGCTTGAACCACATCTAAGTGGCAGCTTTGGGAAGGAAACACCCTAGGCACCTGGCTTCACGGGCACCCCTGAAGGAGGCTCTTCTCAAGGGTAGTCACTGGGCCCCACATTTGCACCCACAGGTAAGTAAAGAGAGAGCAAGTGAAAGTCACCGGCTTTCCAGTAAACAGCCTCTCCATTTGTTCCAGGTTTAAATAGTCTCTTTAAATAAGGAGTCAGTTCCAAGTTCAGCTCCTCCCTCAGATGGCCACTCCCTCTTCTCCTGATGGCGATCCAGGGGTGAGCAAAGGTCCTGGGGCAAAGGAAGCGCCATTCCTGGGGTCATGGTGCAGCGCAGGCTGCTGCCGCCACCACCGACCCAGCGCAGTGCGGCCCTCAGTGCCTCTCCTTCCTAGGGGCCAGGTTGTTGCTAGTCCACATGGAACTTCACATGTTCTCACCGGGCTCGGGTGAGCTCCCAGGCCAGTGCGCGCCCAGCCTAGGTTACAAGGAGTCAGGAGGACTGCTCAGACCTGACCATCGCTCCCAGCCTGTGCTGGATCTCACATCGAGCCAAGGTGGGGCTCTCCCAAGAATTTGGAGCCTCATTCACTCATGTATTAATTCAACACATATCTGTCAAGTGATCACTCCATTGCACTCACTGGTGTAGGCACTGCAGATTGAGCAGCAAACAAAACGAAGTCCCCAGTCCAGTGGGAGAAACAGACAATAAGTAGTGAGAGGGAGAGAGAGAGAGAGAGGGAGAGAGAGAGAGAGAGAGAGAGAGAGAGAGAGAGAGAGAGAGAGAAATGCTCGGTGTGTTAGAGGATTTTAGGTACTATTTAGAAAAATATCTAGGAAGGTGATGGGGACTATTGGGGCAGGAGGGTGCTGTTTTAAATAGACTGGTTAGGGAGGCCTTCTCTGATAAAGGAACAGCAAGTGCAAAGACAAAGCCATGCCCAGCGTGTTTGCAAAACAGCCTATAGGCCAGGTGGCCAGTTAGAGAAGGCTCTAGAGACACTCGGGTAGATATGGGGCCCTTCAAGACGTTAATGGATGGCGCCCCTGGCACAATAGCCTCCTACACGTTCTCTCCATCCTGCTCCCTGAACCCCTCTAATTTGAGCAAGGCCAGCCTTCCAGCAACGGTGGGCTGTGGAGCCTGAGGCCTGGTTGCCTCGCTCTCCCTTCAGCTCCTTTCTCACCAACTTCATGCCCAGGGGAGGTGAGTCTCTTGGTCCACTTGCAGTCTGATTGGGAGCGCTGTCACTATAAAATCTGAGTTCTCTCTCTGCTTATCCTAGTAACTTATAAAATTATGGAAAGAGTCATTCTTTCTATCTAAAATGGGCAGCTTGGGACCTTATAAATGCCTACATCCTTCTTCCAAAACTCCTATCTTAGTCCACAGGGTGCCTCTGTGAGAATTAGAAGACATAGCCCACTCTCAGAGGACGGAGCTGTACACATGATGTGCAGCTCGCCGTGCCAACCAGCCCGGGTTTCTGCCCCTTCCTCACACCCCGATAAGGAATCCTACAGCCTGTGCCTGTATAGATGATGACTGATCCCCAAAGGCTTCAGAACGTCAGCTTTGATCAGCGACCTGTGTGTCCTAAAATGCCAGTACCTCACCTTCCTGGGCCAATGTGCTTCAGGGGGAGATCTCGAAAGTGGAAGACAGCAGGGAAGGAGATTTAAAGGGGAAATGAAAATATCATTCCTATCACTAAGTCCCAAAAGAGCCTGCAGGACCCATTTTGATCCTCAGAATAACTTCTCGTTTCTCTCTCCCCTCAAGACCAGGCCCAATGGAAACATCTGTAGGCTGTTTCAGGAGCTCGCCTTTAATAGAATAATGGATGTGGATAGAGAACAAGGTGTGTGTGGAGACTAACTGAAGCCAGGCTTTGGCATAGGAAGGGAGCCTGAGGAGATAATTGAGACCTAATTAGTTCATCTCTGATAATGCCTCAAAAATAAACAAAAATGGGCTCAAATACAAAGCAGAGGCAAGACAGGGGAGTTTGGCAACTCAAACATTCCTCCTCACCAGGCAGGTTTTCTATCGGAAGTCGTTGGCCCCTGGGTGGCTGGCCAGCAAGCAGTGCCATCCATCACTGACAGCAGCTCTGGCAGCGGCCAGCGTGTCCAGCCACTGGACCAGCAATTAGGGGTTTAGACGCAAATCAATATTCACAGCAGCCTCGGGAGAGCCTCAGGCTGTGGGAGACCAAGTAAGCTATTACCAATACAAGTATATGAATTAAAATCGCAGAGAAAAGTTTTATAAAATCTGCAGATAAAATTATTTTGACAAGGAATTTAGCTTGCTTTTCTTACTGCTTCATCTGTTTGTATATGTGTTAATTATTCACTTCAACTAGTTTAAATGTCTGTGATGTTTTAGGTCGGGGGGGAAACCCTGCTGAGTGTTTGCTATGAGCTGTTCTTGACCACGTGCTGAGGATACACAGGTGGGTGAGTGGCTGTCCATCTCCTGGAAAGCTCCCAGGCCTCTCAGCAATGCAGCCCTCTGAGGGACAGCCACGCGGTGTGGCCCACGCTGCCAGAGGTGTGGGTGGAGCCAGATCTGATTCATAGGCCGGGAGTGGAGGACTTCATCCTCGCTGCTCATCCTTACTGCCTCCTCCTTCTCAGTTTCTGATTGTGCTGTGTCCAGCAAACGCCCACTTGGGCTGCAGAAAAATTTTAAGTTGAACTAGCTAAAAACATGAAAATCCAGCATTACTTCTCATATTCAGAGCACTAAACAAAATTTTGGCAAAATATTTAGTCAAACCTCCTATGTTTATGATAGGTGAAGAAATTAAGGGAATGATTGAATGAATGAATGAATGAATGAATCATGTAAAAATGTGAACTCTTATAACATAAAAAAGAAAAGATAAAATGTACACTCATGAAGGATGGCTTTTGTGAAGAAAGAGGAAGAGGAGGAGGAGGAAGAAGTGGTGGTGAGGACGTGGAGGAATTGGAACGCCTGTGTGTTGCTGGTGGGAATGTACAATGCTGCAGCTGCTGCAGAAGACAATCTGGCAGTTCCCCCCAAATATAAATATAGACTTGCCACATTACCCAGCAATCCCACTTCTGGGTAATATATCCCAAAGTGGTGAAAGCAAGGACTTTAATAACCATCCATACAGCAAAGTTCATAGCGGCACTATTCACAATAGCCAAAAGGTGCAAGCAATGCAAAAGTCCATCGACAAGTGAAGGGAGAAACAAAATGCAAATGGAATATTATTCAATCTTCAAAAGGAAGGGAAATCTGACACAGGCTACAACATGGATGAACCCTGAGGACATTATGATAAGTGAAATAAACCAGACACAAAAGGACAAATGTTGTATGATTACACTTATAGGAGGTACCTAGAGCCATCAAATTAATTGAGGCAGAAAATTGAATTGTGATTGCCTTGGGCTGGGAGAAGAGCGAAATGGGGAGTGAGTGCATAATGGGCACAGAGTTTCAGTTTGAAAAGTTCTTGAAATGGACAGTGGTGATGGTTGTGCAACAATGTGGATGTACTTAATGCCAGTGAAATGTATACTTAAAAATGGTTAATGGTAAAGTGTGTGTTATGTATATTTTACCACAATAGAAGAGGAAAGGTAGAATAGTCAGTGAGTCATCAGTTGAAGCATTGATGGCATTTTTCAATTTTTATCCAGATGTTTTGGCGTCATGTCGACATAGCCAAAATGAAATGATGAAGGATTTGGGAATTGAAGCCAGGACTCTGGAGTCTCAAGTGACTGCGATAATTACTGCATTTCATTTCCTGTATAGAAGGCAAATTGAGTTCAAGACCAAAAGCAATATTCCAAAGAGCTGTGATTAATTGCCACGCCTGGGTTTAAATGGACCTCCTTGTGGCTCTTGCTATTGTTCTGCACGAGCAATTAGGGCAGTTCCACTGCCGAGGTCATTCTCCTGCATGTCCTCATGGAAAACAAACAAAGGGCAATTTCTGTTCAGCATTTAATGAAAGTTTAGACTTTGGATATTCCAGCCCAGCTATCCAGAGCACGTGGTCTTAACTGGGACCGGGAATAAGCAGCTGGGAAGCGGCTCCAGCCGCTGGCACCAGTCCGTTACTCACCCACACCAGGTCGCTTAATTTTATTAGAGGTTCTATGACATCGTAGATCATTTTTCTTTCTTTATCAATAAATCTCAGAGAGGTTAAGTAATTTCCCCTGAGTCACACAGATAGTAAATGGAAGGACAGAAAGCTGGCTTTGCTCTCATGCCAAATCCTTTCATGCCTTTCTGAACGCTGCACATAACAGGCGTTAGAAACCTTGACTTTCTCTGGATGTTTGTTATATTATTTGTTTGGTTATTTATTCACTCAGCCAACAAATAATCATTCTTCACTTCTTACGTTCCAGTTATAGGCTCTGGGGAGAGAGACATAAAATAGTCTTGCTGCCTCCAAGTCTTGCTTGCTCGATGTTCATGACAGGGAGAAGCGGGCGGAAGCTGGGATTTTTGTGCTGATGCAGCGGTGTGCACAGGTGGGAGAGAGCACAGAGGAGGCAGCATGGCCAGGGCACTGTGCAGGTGAGGTGAGGAGAAGGGGGAGTCGGCAAACAGGAAAATGGAAAGCAGCCATTTCAACCACAGAAAACGAACCCCAAATTCCCTGTAGTATACTGGGAGCAAGCATGCGGCAATCAATGCAGCAAAAGGCTGGGGCTGGATCCTGAGGTGGACAGTGATGGGGAGCCACTGACTTTTTTTTTCTTTTTTGTTAATCCTGACCCGAGGATATTTTTCCATTGATTTTTAGGGAGAGGAAGAGACAGAGAGAAACATCGATGTGAGAGAAACACATCGATTGATTGCCTCCTGCACACACCCCAACCAGGGCCAGGAAACTTGCAACCAAGGCATGTGCCCGTGACTGGAATCAAACCCAGGAACCTTCAGTCCACAGGCCAACGCTTTATCCACTGAGCCAAACCGGCTAGGGCATCACTGACATTCTTAAATGAGAAAATGATAGATGAGTGCCAGACCTGTCAGGTGATCACTTTATACAGTACATGCATGTCTACACACCGTAATGTACACCAGAAACTAATACGATATTGCATGTCAGCTGTAATGGAGGAATTTTTTAAATGACAACAAGAACTTTGTAGTTCAGAAAAAATACTCTGATAATTGTATGGAGGATGGAGAGAGGAGTGACAGGCGAACACAGGTCTAAGGAGACCATTAGTTTCTAGGGCTGCACATAAACTGCCACCAATGGGGAGGCTCCACACAACAGAAGTTTATTCTCTCACAGTTGAAGGATAGAGGTCCAAAATCCCCTCCCACAGCTGTAGGGGACAGTCTGTTCCAGGCCTTTCCCTCAGATTCCGTGCTGCCAGCATCTTGGTGTTCCCTGGCCTGTAGGTGTTCCCCAGCCTGTGGGTGTTCCCTGGCCTGTGGGTGTTCCCTGACCTGTGGGTGTTCCCTGGCCTTTAGGTGTTCCCTGGCCTGTGGGTGTTCCCTGGCCTGTGGGTGTTCCCCAGCCTGAAGGTGTTCCCTGGCCAGTGGGTGTTCCCTGGCCTGTAGGTGTTCCCTCCTGTAGGTGTTCCCTGGCCTGTGGGCGTTCCTGGCCTGCAGGTGCACTGCTGCTGGCATTGTCCTCTGTGCCTCTGTCCCTCCTCTTCTTGTGAACACACCAGTCACTTTGGATGAGGCCCCTCTACTTCAATGTGATCTCATCATAAGTTGACAACATCTACAAAGGCTCCATTTTCAAGTCAGGTCACATTCACAGGTATCAGAGGCTAGCATTTGAACATATTTGGGGGGGGTGGGCACAATTCAACCCACAACAGAGACCAATTAGAGGACACTTGCAATTGCCCATCTGAGAAGACGAGGAACACAGAACAGACACGAACAACAGTTGTTGATCAGGAAATAGGACTGGCTGAGCCAAGTGATGGGATTTGGGAGCAGCGCATGTGGATCATGCCCATTCCTCGTCACTGTGTGTGCAGAGAGAGGGCAAGATTAATGACTGCTAAAAAAGTCAACCCTATTGGTTTCTCAAGGACAGTGCTGGAGTCTGCTGCAGGGATCCAGGGCCTGGGCATTCAACTGCAGGCTCTGAGGCTCAGCAGCTCTATCTGTGCACTTGTGAGAATTCCTAAATACCTAAGCCCAATTTTCTTGCTTCAAAGTAGGGATCATGACACTATGGCCACTGTGACAATTCAGTGAGATCACAGGTGGAAAGCATCGAGGGTGCTGCCTGACACCCATGCTCAGAATAAGGCTGGGCACCAGGGCTAGTCAGCTGAGGCCACCCAGTGCTGACAGCCAGTCCTCTCCTGAGCTGACTGACGAGACGTGTGGCTCGTGTAGCTTTACCCCTCCATCATTCTCTTGCCCCCAGGTGACTACAAAATTGCAGTGCAATTGAGAGGAGCACACAGAGTTCCCCTCAGTGTTCATGGTTTTGGTGTAAAGCAACCATGAGGCGTTAGGGAGTCCTCAAGAACAGCTGTTTCTGGAGGAAATCTCCCAGAGGAGTTCAGCACCAGGAATGTGCCAGGGAACTGGTGCCGCAGTTGGACGACATGCTTTAAGACTTGCAGACAGGGTGCGAACTTGACTCAGTGCGAAGAGCCTGGGCTGCTGTCTCCTAGGCGAGTCCTGGCTCCGAGGCTTTGGGCTGTGAGACCTGGAATATGGTGCCTACCCTCTCGAACCCTCATTGCCTCAGCCTTTTCATGGGGCCATTGTAAGAACTGGAAATTAAATACAGAAATGGACCAACTCAACCAATGGGCGATGGGTAGTCACTATTCGATAGACAGTGCCTCTGTTTTTCTGTCATTGAGATGATGGGGGTGGAGAGAGGCCTCAGACTCTTGGTAGTAAACACTCAGTGGTAACTCAGCTCCCTGAAAGCCGCAGCTCCCCTCTCTAGAGCCAGGGGTGAGCTCTAGTGGACCCACCCTCTTTGGAAAGCAGTGTCCCTCCCCTTAGAGACCAGAGGTGATTGTCTTGGGTCCCAACAGAACTGCACTCTAGGTGGTGCCTGACAGGCCAGGCAGGTGCTCTGTGCTCAGGCTGGGCAAGGCACAAGCCGGTGCCACAAACTCCACAGAGAGAGTCATCTTGGAGGGGGCGAGGGAGAGTAAGCAGTACTGGAAACAAACTCCAAAAGGACGCAGGGGGTGCCTAGAGGAGCCCTGGGGGTTGTGGCAAAGGGGAGTCAGGAGAGAGCAAGTCAGCCCAAGTAATCGCGTGCACACCGTGAAGTTGTATTTGGGCAGAATTGCAGGAGACGTTTGCAGAAGCCTACAACAAGCTGCCCAGTGTCTTAGAGAATTGAGAAGGCCTAGTTTTAATTCCAAGGAGAATTGCTATCTGCCTCAGAAGGTCTCGGAGCCTTGGTGTCCTGAGCTGCAGGCTGGGGGACCTGACGCTGGTCCTTCCCTGGAATTCTGTAGTTGAATGACCTCCATCAGACCCTCACCTTAGTGGACACCTCCCTTCACTGTGAGGAGGGGGTTGAAGAACATGATTTTTCGATTTCTTCTGACATTTTATAACACGAGTTTCAGATCCCCAGTCTCCCTTTCTTCCCTATTCTATTTTTTTTAAGTGTGGGAGCTATATCTTAGGAAAAAAAACCATTTTGCATAACTTTCACTATCATTTCCTAGACAGTTAATCTGCACAGCAAAATCTCCCCAAAAGCCTATTAAAAGTACTTACCCCAGGACCCTTCTTTGGGATGGGACCCAGGGACACATGTTAATTTAACAAGATTCGTAGGTGATTTTTATGATCACACAACAGTTAGCCTACGCTATCTGAAAATATAACCTCATAAAGCAGCTGCTGAAAATTGCACATCATTAAATCCTGAAAAGGCATATTTCTAAGTTGTAATAAAAGCCAAGATCTGTGCTAGCAGAGTGAAGCCAGAGTGGAGAGAAAAGCGATGATGAATGCCAGTCTTCACCAGCTGGGCCTGAAGGTGTCTGTGAAGCACTGAGGCTATGCTGTGTGCCTGCACCAAGGAGATCTGGGGTTGGGGAGGGGGATGCAGTTTGTCAAAATGACCTCGGGACTCAGATCAGCTCCCCTCTCATTGTTCACCTGATGCGCTCACCCACGATATAGGCCACCTGGACTTTGGCTTAGGCTACAGGGCAGGTGTTTTACTTTGACTTAGTCAAGAATGTGTGCAGTCATCTCCACCCTGTAGCCCTGTGCAAGAAGGCAGCTGGTGCCTCTGGGTACCCTCTGGAGCCATGGCCAGAGCAACACCAGCAGCCACCATAGATCAGACCCTATGGCTCCCAAGAGCAAAGCTTTGCAGTGGCTGGCGCCCAGGAGGTCACAGCTGGACAGAGGACAGAATCTCAGACCTTAGTGGCCCGATTTGAGAAAGATGGTGGCCCTGTGACCCACCAGAGGCAGGAAGTGTGGCCCCTTCCATCTGCTGGGGCTGCTGCTGGGGTCCTGATGTCTGTTTTGACTATGCAGGTGACAGCAGTTCAGAGCAGGGGGCCTCTCAGCAGGTTTGGTTGGTCTCCTCTGCCTCTGGGACACCCACGCTCACCAATCTCATCTCCTCCTGGGCATGGCCCTTCCCCAAATCCCCTCTGTGTGTTTAAGCTCATTTCTGTTGTCCTCAGATGTTGCCTGTTGAAAACATGCACTTGCTTGTGCTTGCTTAGAGGGGCAATTATCCACTGGACGCAAAGGCAGTTGATATGTTTAACATTTCAAAGAGCAGTAGCACTCAGTAATGTTGAGATCTGCCCCTAACCAGTTCCTACATCCATGTTTTTGAAGAACTTCTATGGGTCAGCTGTTCTTTCCCTTTTTCTCTCCTCGTTTCTTCCATCTGGGCCTTGGCATACACAGTTCCTTCTGCCTAGGACACCCCCACCCCTATTTTATTCCCTCCCCATCCCTTCACTGTTTCATCGTATTTACTTTTTAAAAGAGAAACCTTGCTTTTAGAAGAGGTTTGGGTTTATAGTTTCCCTGATGGTAACATATTACGTTAGCATGCTTCATATGTATGTCACACAAATAAACCAGTATGTACACATTATTATAGCTAAAGCCCACACTTTACTCAGGTTCCCTTAGCTTTCACCTAGTATCCCTTCTGTTTCAGGATTCCATCCAGGATTTCACATCATATTTAGTTATCATGTCTCTTTAGCCTCCTCTTGACTGTGACAGTTTCTCAGACTTTTCTTGTTTTGATGACCTTGAAAATGTGAGCTTGAAAGAGGACTAATCAGCATTTTGTATAATTACCATCAAGTGGGATTTGCCTGTTATTTTTCTCATGATTAGACTGAGACTATGGGTTTTGAAAAGAAGGAAACCACGGAGGTGGAGTGCCGTTCTCATCACATCATATTAAAGGAGCATGCTATCAACACAGCAGCCCTCTCTGCCTGATCACTGGCTGAGGAGGTAGTTTGTCAGGTCTCTCTCCTGTACTCCTTGGAGGTAAGTCACTATGCACATCCTATACTTAAGGGAAGGATTCAGAGTTAGGCTCCACCTCCTTGAGAAGGGAGAATCTACATACATTATTTAGATATCCACATGGGATATCACCCTATTTTCCAATATTTTACTTATTTATTTAATCACGTATTGATATCAGTATGACAGCATGGATTTTTTTACTCCTTCATATATTTTGTTGCTCAGCTTGTGAGGCCATTCTGAGATCTTTCAGTGGCTTTTTGACAGGCCTCCATCACTGAGTGTGTGCATGGGTACATGACTACAGACATACTTCTATTCTGGCATTATGAGATACTCCACTCTCCAATTATATATGCCATGTCCCAGCCTTAGAATCAACCATATCTCCAAGGATCCCTAGTTCTTATTGTTAAAGAATAATACTAGAAATAAGATCTGGGGATTGTGTGTGCTTGTTGCTACTAGGATGCCATTGTTTCTAGGCCCTCTTAGCTGACAGAGCAAAGAAATATGTGTGAGCATACTAACCCATGTATACAACTATTTTTGTGTATCTTTCTATATCTAAATTAAGTTACATATAAGTTAATTCTAATGTCTCCAACTCTAAATAGCAGAGGACCATAAGCCAAGGAATCTAGGCAGCCTATAAAGACAAAACAGAAAAAAGAAAATGAAAGGATTCTCCCCTAGAGCCTCCAGAAAAAATGCAGCTCTGACATTATGTTATCCTAGTGAGACTTCTTCTGGCCTTCTAACATCCAGAATTGTAAGATAATAAATTTGTGTGTCTTAAGCCACTAAATTTGTGCTAATTTGCTATAGCAACAATAGAAAACTAATATAAGATCAATGACCATTTGAGTTAATTCTTTTGTAAGATGTATGTCTAGGTTCATTATTTACATACAGACATTAGTTTGTTCCAGCACAGTGTGTTGAAAAGACTACCATTTTCTTCTTGAGCTGCTTTTGTCAAAGATCAGCTGACTATGTTAGATCTGTTTCTGGGATCTCTAGTATGTTCCATTGATCAATGTGTCTAGTATTTTGTCACCACTTAATTGCCTTGATTGCTATAGCTTTATAGTAAGGCTTGAAATCAGGTGGCATGAATCCTCCAACTTTGCTCTTCTTTAATATTGTATAGGCTCGTCTAAATATTTTGTCTTTCTATATACGTTTTAGAATTAGTTTGTTGATATCTGCATAATGGATTGCCAAAATTTGATTGGCATTGCATTAAATCTAAAGATAATATTAGGAAGAATTTACTTCTTAACAATATTGGGCCTTCTAATCTGAGAATATGGACTACTCCCCATTTATTTAGATCTTTTATTTCTTTCATAAAAGTTTTACAGTTTTTTCACATACAGATTGTTTACCTAATTGCTAGATTTATAACAAAATACTTCACTTTTTTGATGTCATTGTAAAGAGTATGTTGATTTTATTTCAAATTCTGACTGTTTCATTGCTGGTATGTAAGAAATAAATAAATTGACATTTGTGTATTGACCTGTATCCTGCTACCTTCTCACACTTGCATATTCATTCTAGGGTCTTGTTTGTTTTCTATTTTTGTGATAGATTCTTCGGTTCTTTCTACCTAGACAATCATGCCACATATGAAGAAAGACAGTTAGTTGTATTACCACATTTCAAATCTGTATTTTATTTATTATTTTTCTTGTCTTATTGACTAGCGAGAATTTCTAGTATGATGTTGAATAGGAATGCTTAACGAAGGACATATTTGCCTTGTTTTAAATCTTGGGGAAGAAACAGTCTTTCAACATTAAATGTGGTTTTAGTTGTAGGTTTTTTTTACATATACTCTCTCTTAAGGAAGTCTTCATCTATTGCTGGGAGTTTTTATCATGAATGGGTATTCAAGTTTGTCCCATGCTTTACTGCACCAGTTGATATGATTACATGCTTTTCTTATTCAGATTGTTAATCAGATTAATTCCAAGGATTGCTTGATGAATACTGAACTAGCCTTACATTACTAAATTGAATGACACTTGGTTGCTATATGTTATCCTTCTTATATACTACTTAATCTATTTTCTAATTTTTTGTTAAAGATTTTTGCAACTATGGTCTTTAGAAATATTGGTCTGTTTTCTTGTAATATTTTTGCAACTATGGTCTTTAGAAATATTGGTCTGTTTTCTTGTAATATTTTTATCTGGTTTTGATATAACGATAATACTCACCTCAAAGAAATGGGTTAAGAAGAATTCCCTCTACTTCTAACTTATAAAAGAGATTCTAGAAAAGTGATATTACTCCTTAAATTTTGGTAGAATTTACCAGTACAACCATCGGGCTTAGTACTTTTTGTTTTTCTGTTTTGTTTTATTTTTTGATTTTTTAAAATTATTAATTCAATTTATTTAATAAACCATATCTATTTCACTTTCAGTTTTGGTATTTTGTCTTTCAGGTAATTATTAATTTCATCAAACTTACCCAATTTGTGAATAAAGTGTTGTTTATTTATTATTATTCATTTAATGTCCATGAGATCACTAATAAAACCTCCTTTTTAATTTTTGATATTAAAATTTTATATCTTCTCTATTTCTTGGTTAGATTGACTAGAGTTTTATCAATTTTCTTGACCTTTAAAAATACAGATTCAATTTTGTTTATTGTTTTCTTTTCTCAATTTCACTCATATTCACTCTAATTTTTAATATGTTTCTCCTCCTGCTTGCTTTAGGTATAATTTGCTCTTATTGTCTAGTTACCCAAGGTAGAAACTTGGTTATTGATTTTAGATCCTTTTTCTTTTTAAATATATGCTTTTAATGCTATAAATTTTTCTGTAATGAACATTTTACTTACACCCTCAAAATATTGATATGTTGTATTTTAATTTTCATTTAATTCAAAATATAAATTTTAATATTTGAGACTGCTTATTTCACTCATTGTTTATTTAGAAGTATATTGTTTAATTTCCAGCTAGTTGGGAATTTTTCAGCTATCTCTGTTACTGATTTCTAGTTTAACATCATTGTATATTGAGAATATACTTTGTATTATTTTTATTCTTTTAAAAAAATTTAAAGTGTATTTCATGACTAGAATTTATTTGTATTAATGAATATTACATGTGAACTTAAAATACATATATGAAGTATTCTAAAAATGTCAATTAGATCAAATTGACTCAGGTCATCTCCCTGATTTTGTCTTTATTGATTTTCTGCCTGTTTGATCTAACAATTAATGACAGAAGGGTGTTGAAATCTCAAACTACATTGGTTGGTTTGTCTTTCTCCTTTTAAATCTATCCATTTTTGCTTCATGAATTTTGATGCTCTGTTCTTAGATGTGTCTATAGTTTGATATCTACAGTTACCATTTTTTAGCTCTGATTTACTGAGGATCAGTTTTTGTCCAGCATTGTGCCAGGTGAGTGCTAGATCTTCCTTAGGACTTTGTTCTGTCCCCAGGCGACAAAGGAGGAGACTGTGGCTCAGAGAGATAAAGGTGTTGCCAAGGCCACACACTTTTGAAGAGCTGAGACCTGAACTCCACCTGCCTACCTCCAAACCTGTTCCCATGGCTTCCCTTATGCACCAGCCTGAAATAATGGCTGCCCTCTCACTTCCTATCTGGGCGTGAGCAGAGAGCACCAGCTTCAGCTTCCTGCCAGGCCTGGAATTTCCAAGCCCTTGAATCTAGGTCACCTGGGTAGAGGTGCCAAGACCCCAGAAACAAGCTCACAGATCCAAGCAATAGCTTATATTTGAGCCCAGTGGTTCCCATTCTGAGAGCTAACGATGTTCAGAGGTCTCAAGAATTCCTCTGCCAGAAACATCACATGGAAATGGGTGCAGTTGGCCCACATACCAGCCAGGGGACAATTTATTCGGCCGCCATGAGGCAACCTGCATGAAAGGTCCTGCCAAACTGCACCCAGAACTGAGCCTCCACTTCTCCCTCCAGCAGACTAGCTCTTCCAGAGTGAGCAGAATCCGGTCTCACATTCACTGCGCACCTGGTCTGTGCCAAGAGCTGTGCCTAATGACTCTCACACATCTCATTTCATTGTCCCCAGACCCTGTGGGATCAGCACTGTAGCTTACCTCCATGGAATGGATGGAAAGGCTGAGTCAGTGAATAAGGCACTCAGCAGCAGACCTGAGGCCAAGGTCTCTAATTCTGGGCCCTGATCGGCCCCCAGCACACGACATCTCTGATAGCCTACCCTCCCACAGAGCTCACTGGGCCTTGGACACCCGGCATCTGCCTGATGTAAGCATCACATGCCTTGGGGGTTGGGGGGAGCTAACTAAGGAAATAAACAAATCTATTAGAAGTAAAATAGAAAATTCCCATCTGAAGAAACACTGTCTCTGAAGTTCATCATGTCCCTGCAATGTTTCTTCTTCTTTTACATTTACAGAAATGAAACTGCAACTGCAGCATAGAAAAAGAAAAAGAAGTGTCTTTCCCTATGGCTGACAGCAATGGACAAGCCAAGGATGGACGCCTCTGGGTGACAGAGACACGCCCTGCAGGAGTGCCAATGCCACGTCACCAACCAGGGTGAGAGATTCGGGTCCCAGCAAAGCCGCAGGACCCCATAGGGACCTTGGGGCCGGGAAAGTGAACCATGAAAGTGACAGTGCATTCAGCAAAAATGAAAGTGTAAAGTGGTATTTCCTAAATGTTGTAAGAAACTTGTTTAATATAAAACAACAAGTAAAAATCCTTTTCAGAAAAGACCTGGCTAAGCAGCAAGTACTCTCAATCTCAGTAACTTGACTCATCAAGTCAAAACTAAAGGACCTTGCAAAAAAATGAAATAGCAGAAGGCATCAGAATATAGTAGAGCTTCTGACAGCACACAGCTGGGAAGGAATGGCTCCCTGGCATCATCACTCTTGCCAGCCCAACATAGGGAAATGCTTCAGCTCCTAGGGCATATTCTAGGGGCATCCATCCCTTACGTTTTGATTACATGAAAACATTCCATTTTCTTCCCCAAACTCCAGAAGTGGAGGCTCAGTTCTGGGTGCAGTTTGGAAGGACCTCAAATGCCTTGACGGCTGAAACTCTTCTGCCACAGCATGGGTCATTTAGTAGATGTTGTACCTGTGCTTGATATTTATTAAATACATGACAATTCCATAACAAATTAGGGACTTAATAGTATGGGGCCCTGTGATCATAAGGGTAATGGAGCAGGGTCCTGGCCTACAGAGCTCATGGGGCTTCAGGCTGATCAGAGGGATGCTGCCCTGTCTATAGGATGCCCCTCACATGGTTCCCCAGCTATCAGCTCTGACCAAGCAATTGCCTCAAGATCTTATAAATGCTTGTTTAGATCTAAAATGAGTATGCAAATCACTGGTTAAAAAATTATATATATAAGATAAACTTAAGGATGCATGAAAAACAGAAGTTTATGCTCTCTCACTCTCTCTCTCCTCCCCTCAAAATGTTTTTTTAATCTAAAACTCTATTACCTGCAAACACAACCTGATTACAAAGTCCCTAAACTCTACATGCAGAAGGTGATGGTGGGCCACACCCTGACACAGAAAGAAGCAGGTGTGCGCCTGGAGTCCCGGGAGTCCATCAGCTCCCTCACTCGCAGCTGGAGGTTGCTACCTGCCAGGCACGAGTCAGGTGATGACTAAGGCAGATGAGGCACTTGACTGGGAAGTTTACATTTCCAGAAGGATAGACAGACAACAATCAAGTGAACAAACAAATCATTCCAGATCCTGAGAAGTGATGTGAATAAAACGAAGCGGGCTGTGGTCGGGAGTGTGAGTTGGAGGGGAGGGAAGGCTTGTCTGAGGGAGCATGCTGAGCAGGGTGAGGGCTGCACCCTGAGAAGACTCAGGGAAGGCCATCCAGGAAGGAGTCCAGCCACCGCAAGGGGCCTGGGGTAGGAAAGGAGCTTTAAATTGCAGGAATCTCAAGGTAGTAAGGAATGGGGTGAATGAGTGCAGATCAGGAGGTGCTGAGGGCTATATGGGTCCTGGCTTGGGGTCTGGATTTTATTCTGGAAGGAATGAGAAGCCATCGGTGGTTCTGAGCATGATCACTATGTGGAAATGGTCACCACAGGCACTGTGTGGAAAGCAGACAGACGGAGGTGTGAGCCCCTGAGTGTGGGGCTAAATAACAGGAGGAAAGATGCGCCTTGGGGAGAAGGCAGCCCTGCCTGCAGCAGAGCAGGCTCAGGGGGCCAGGGCAGCAGTGGAGCAGGAATCCAGATCTGATGTTAGATATGCCCATTCAGAGATGTTCCTTTAAAGAGGAGCAGAGAAGCAGGGTGGTAGCTGGAGGAGGAATGTGGGGCCGAAGGCACCCTGAGAAGATCTATGGGAAGCCAGTTCAGGAAGGAGCGGAGCAGTGCAAAGGCCTTGGGGTAGGAAGTAAACTTCCTGTTTTTAAAGACCAAGCTTTCCCTGCCAGTCTGTATGCTGGTGGAATAGTCCAGGGGCAAGGGACAGCCTGCTGATGCAGGTGATAGAAGTGATCATTGTGGGAGCAGAGGGCTAGACCGGAGACCTTGAGGAGAGAGACTCTATAACTCTACTTCTCCAGGACAAAGTACTGAGGGGGCAAGAGGGAGTGCATCTGACCCAGACCGAGACCACATTGGCCTCCTGAAGAGACAACACAGCTCTGTGCTGAGAAGCGAAGGGCCAGCGGCTGCTCGGCAGCAGGAAGGGGAAGGCAGGATGGTTTCAGGCAGAGACAGCATCGTGTGCAAAGGCCAGGACACTAGGAAGGAGCTGGGCATGTTTAGCCCTGGGATGAGCAGATGGGAGGAGCGGAGGTGGGAGGAGGTCCCAGTAGGGCCAGGCCAAGGGACTGGTTTGTGTCACTGGCTGACCATCACCCCAGCAGCAGGAAAGGACAACTTGGGGGGCAGCAAACTCTGATGAGAGAGGTGGCCTTTGGGAGGCAGCCCTGGGATCCAGAGGTGACCATGACTTGGGCCAGGAGACAAGTGCAGGAACACAAGGGCCATTTGAGGGCTGGGTAACTGGATGCAGAGGCTGCTTTGCCAACGTGGGTAAGGAGGGAAGATGCAGCTAAGGATGCGTCCACGTTCTTGCTGGGTGGACAGAGGCGTGTATCGAGAACAAGAACAGGATGAGGAAGGAAGATGCCAGGGCCACGTTGCCAAGATGGAGAAGATGGAGGCAGACCACCGAGGGGGGTTCAGTGGGAAGAGTGGTGGGTGGTGAGGCAGGAGGATTCCCCTCCCAGGGCTCCGCAGGGAGCTGCTCCTCTCCGGGCTTTGACTGGTGGGAGGTATGTTCTGTTTTCTAGGGAGTGGGGCTCAGCTGTGCTTTGGGAGGGTCACTCTGGCTGCTAAGGCAGGCGGGAGGAGCCTGGAGGCCAGCGCCAGGGGAGGGGTTGATAAACAGTTCAGGAGGGAGGCCACGAGCCTGGACCAGGGAGAAGGCAGCGGGCAGCGGGGCGGAACAGGCTTCTCACGGTGGAGGGCGCAGATCAGGAGATGGCAACAAGGGGCAAGAGAAAGAGGAGAGCCCAAAGCACCGGCACGTGGGTCCCAAACATCCCGTGGCTTACAAATCTGTGCAAAGCAGATGCTGCTGAGCAGGTGCATCTGGCCAGAGCTGGGGGACCTGTGCAGCACCTGGCTGCTGGGGCCCTGGGTCACTGTCCTCCCTCAGCCCACGGATTCTCGCCTGGATCCCCTGAGGCTTTGGGAACACTGCGCCTGAGAGAGAGGAGAGAGGAACCGTTCTCCTCACTTCCCGAGCTGGTTTCTCCCTCGGGGTGAGGATGGCGGGTGATGTTAGGACAGTGCGGGAGCAAGAGAGGTTGGGGCCAGCTATGTAGGCAGGAAGCCGGGTGCTCAGAGCTGCCTCAGAGGGTGATGAGCAGGAAAGAGCAGCAGCCCTGGGCTGCCCTGAGGGTGGACAGGGAGCAGGCAGCCTGGGGCTCCGCTCTTTGCCTCCATTTTAATTGGCCCAAAGCCACAAAGAATGAGAGACCTGGGTCAGCAAAACTGCCTGTTGGGGCACCCTCCCTCCTCAGGGGCAGACACTGGCCTCAGGACCTGGGCACCGTGGGAAGGGCCCTGCTGGATTCACCAATGAGATGCTCTGAGGTCCAGAATCTGGGACTGTCACCTCCAGGGCTGTTTAGGGTGGGGATGCGCATGGCCCCATCCAGGGCCCTATTAAATGGCTCCAAGAGCAGATGACCATGTGACCAGAGATTCAGATGCCACAGGATGTCAGGCTCAGACACACATGGATCACTGTCTGGGGGTAGGACCTTGGACACTGCCCGTAGTGCACAAGACGGGACCCCTCCCCATGGGCAGAGGCCAGAGGGCAGAGGGCATGGCCCTCGCTAAGTGAGGGCTCCAAGTCTGGGGACCTGGGCTGGAACACTCATGCAGACTATGAAGAAGGAGAGGGGCACAGTGAGCACAGGCTCACTGGGGTCTAAGTTCTGGGCTCCAACACTCAGGGTAGAGAAGAGAGTTCTCTGAACCCTGCTGAGGTCGGGGTGCTTCTGGAAGTCTGGGCCTGCCATGGGGAGCCCCCGGGGCCTGCCCTTGGGTGAGTCTGGGAGCACCAGAGCACAGACGGGGGTGCTCTCCGCCCTCCAGGAGCATTCGAGGTGGACAGGCCAGGTGGTCCCCAGACATCCGGAGCAATCTAGGCTCCCCTTCTGCTGCTCAGCATCCTGGAGAGCAAGAGGAACTGATGCCTAGAGAGTCCAAAACAGAGGGCCACAATGTGAGGACACGTTTTTAACTCAGGGTTGGGTAGGCCCCCCTCCTCCTTGATCTGGGACACAGGACACAGTGTCCGCCTCCAGGGCGCTTACTCCAGGGTGCTCCCTGTTCCCCAGGGCGCCTCTCCTGGTCCTGGCACAGCCTCGCCCCGGTGCTTTCAGTGAGCACCTTCAGGCGTATTTCCAGGTCTCTTTCCTCTGCCCTGCCATCTCCCCACTCCACTGGGTTTCTGCAAAGGCAGGGACTGGGTCCAGGTGTTCATCCCTCTCCCAGCACCACCCACGCCAAGTATGTGTGTGAAATAAGTCTCCGTTCAGGTTTGTGGTTTACAAAGGACTTCTGTTATTTCAAACCTCAAAACAAGCCAGGGCCATGTTTATTTCAGCCCTCTCCCATCTGCAGGAGGAAGCTGACTCCAGGAAGTTGGTAATTTGTGGAGGTTGCAAATCTTGCAGGTGGCAATGCTGGATTTTGAACCCACAGCTGCCTGAGCCCAATCTCAGCCCCCGTTCACCTCTTTCCAGCTGAGAGCATGCATATGCCAGGACAGACAATCGGATGATGTCCTTTGTGCGTTTGTGAGGTTTGGGGAATGCAAATTAAAATCACAAAAACGACCCAAACTCCACTGTCATGGAAAAGCAAGGTGGGTGCACCCATTTCAGGGAGCTGAGGTTTGCAAAGGCTGGAGGTAGCCAGGGGTGCCTCTGCGCTTTCGTTACTCACCCTCTCGCCCACCGTTGGGTTCCTGGATGTTAGTCCCCTCCCATCATTCTTCACTCATTTTTCCTTGAGGGAGGCTTCTCTTGTGGGAGCTTCTCTCCAATCCAGGAGGCATAGACTGGAGCTGGGGTCAAGTGAACAGGGTCGCATTGGTTTGCTGGCATCCTGGCACTTTCCCTGCCTAGAGCCTCGGTTTCCCCACAAGAAAATGTTAAGGAGCGAGAGACAACATACCGCTGGTTGCTAGGCTGTGAAGATTCAACAGACACATTCAGGGCTGGGACAGGAATTGCGCCGAGCAGCAGCAGCAGAGCGAGTTCCCTTCACCTCCAGGATTGCTTTTTGGTGTCACAGCTCACTGAGTGTCACACAGGAAATCCACACGAAGGCCTGGCCCAGGGAGGCCTGGCCGCCTCCCCCAGGAATGGTCATTCAGACCCACATGGTCAGGGCCACACCTAGTTCTCTGTGCACCGGCTTCCTCTTTCCCAGATAACACCTCCGGCAGGGCGGCAGAGGCTGCTGACACTGAAGGAGAGCAGACTCTCCATGGAAAGGTCACAGCCTGAGCCAGAGGGCAGTGTCCAGCTCCAGCTCCCGCGTAAGCGGGTCCTGTGCCGGGAAAGGGCTGGGAGGAGGCTCTAGGACCTCATCAGAGAGGATGGGCCCTAGCTCTGTGTCCATCTGTATTTCCTCTCGCAACTGTCCCACCTCCCAGAGCAACTTCCCTGTGACTCCACACATGCCATCCTGCCAAAGGCCTGTGGGGGCATCCAGGCCTGACCTCTGTCTCCTCCTCCCCTGGCTCCGCCTTGCAGGGAGCAGGGATACGTACTCCAGGACCTGGAGTTTGGACAGAGAGTAACATTCATCCTTCAGCCTCATCCTCCAGAGATGGGGACCACTAGGGCAGGGGGAGAAGCCATTTCCATGGGCGTCATCATTCCTGGGAATCCCCCCACCCAGGGGCTCCTAGGACTGGGATTTCCCAGGGGACCCTGCAGCTCCCCAACCTCCCTGCAGGAAACGGCCCCAGTCACACCTCAGACTGCAGCCAGCTCCTCAGACTGCCAGGCTGCAGGCGGCATACCTGGCACTGGAGGCCCCTGAGCAAGGCAGACCCAGGGAGCCGCTCTCGGTTCTCAGCCAGACCCGGAATCCTCAGAGCCTGGCCTGGCCTCTCCCCCACAGGCAAAGTAAGGCACTGCGGGTCAGAACCACACAGGAGGGGCCAGGAGAATCGATGAATCCCCAGGTGCCCAGGCCACTGCAGGTGCCTGATTGCCCTCAACAGGCCATCACTATGTGTGTCCATGGAGCCAGATATCCAACTAGCTGCACAGCATTTAGGTCAAGGCGGTAACTCCTCGCTGCAAGCTCAGCTGACCTGGGACATCCCGATGGCCTTCTCCCACAGGCAGAGCCAATGCTAGCTCAGCCTCCCCCTCCCCCCTCCCTGTCTGAGGATTCCTGCTACCCCTGCCTGGTCTCCCACTTTCCTCCTCTAGACGTCTCTCCCCACAAACCCAGCTCAGTGCTGCTGGCCTCCTGTGACCCACTTCCAAACTTTGGTCCCAACCCAAGATGTGAGTGATCAGGTTTCAAAGACAAGAATGGGCCAGTGGGCTCCATGGGGCTCCCTGGCCCACAGTCCAGCCGAGGTCTGGTGGTCTGCTTTGGTCCATTTCCTAATGGGGGGTGGGAGGAAGGGGGAGTGAGAGGAGAGGAACCTAGCATTTGCCAGGATCAAGAACAGAGGCCACAGGCACCTTGGGAGAGGACCACAGGTACCAGGGCCCGAGTCCAATGGCCCTGGGCTCTGATCCTAAAGCCAGCAAGATGGTGTGCCTCTTTAGCCCTGAAGGCAGCCATCCCGCTGTGCCCCAAAGCCTGTGGCCTCCATGTCTGACACATGGTGCCCGTCTCTGTCTGCTCAGGCAGCTTGGGTCCACCACTCCTTTCCACAGCCCCACTGAGACCCCAATCCCGCCCTTCTGAGAGCATCATGGAAGGCCGGAGAGACAGACCTATCCCAATAGAACACGTGGACCTTCTAGCATTGGCATCTGCGTGAGCAGGCACACTGCAGCCATGAACGATCCCTAGGATCCTCTTGTCTCTTCTCAAGAAAGATGGAAATTAAATGAGGTATGAGCCCAGATCCTGGGCACCCCTATTCTGCTTCACCCACTCAGTACCAGGACAGGATAGAGTTCCCTGTGGGCTCCAGGCATGGCCCTAACTGTCCAGCGGATCACACTTATGACCAGACCAGCCTCACTCACAAGACACCTCAGAGATAGGAGGAACCCTCCCACCCCCACGAGGGTTGCTCTGACTCTTCAGAGCTCCCACTCCCCCTCCTCCAGTCCAGTGATGATGGGCAAGGCCAAGAGGGAGCGGGGCTGCCAGAGGAAGTCCACATGGTCTGTAAGACACACAAAGCAGACACCTTAGGATAGATGACATAGAACACAAGCAGGGGCTGGGTGGAAATGAATTCCGGAGGCTTGACTGTATCTGCGCTTCCTGTGTGCCAGACCCTTGGCTGGGTCTCACCACCGGTGTCGTCACATGATCCCTTGGGTCAGCCTCACCCAGCTCCCAGAAGAGTTTGAATGGCATCTGATGAGAAGCTGAGCCATGGCTCCGCCCTGGAACCACCACCAGAGCCCTGCTCTGTCCCTCCCACTGGCACCTCTGTAAGGGGCTCTTGATGACCTCATTGGATTGTCCCCAATATCACTCTCCTGTCTGTCTGTGGAAGCTTTAGTCTGTGGAGCCTCAGGCACCCACATAAGCTGTGGGGATCTCTAGCAGCTTCTCTCAGGGCGTCATTTGTGAGCCCCTTAAAAGGCGAGCTTGGATTTAAACTCCAGTTCTGTTGTGTCCATTTTATCAAGTTACGGCACCTAATTGAAGAAGAAATCAGTCTTCGGCCTGTGGGCTGTTGTTGGCCAAAAGCCATATTTGTTGCTGGGCTGTTGGCCAAACTAATAATCATTTCTTAAATTCACCCTGAAGGAGGGGCAGCCCCGGGCCACCAAGGCAGTGGTGGGCGTGCGGAGGAATTCCCACTCGGATCCATCAGCACCAGAGCCTGGCAGAGACTCCATTCCAGACGTGGACACCCAGGGCTGCCCTAGCCGACGCCTAGCCTTGTTTTCTTTGTAAGCAGTGAGGTCTCAAAAAAAGAGTCCTGGGTCAACATTAGGGTCAGATGTCTTTGAGGGCCTCATTGTCAAGACTTGAAAACTGGTGGCGACACTGGCACACAACCCTCTGGTTAGCCTACAGAGAATGCACTTCAGGCATCATGCCTTTGACCGCTTTCCAGAGAAGAGAATTTTGAGGACGAAATTAGCTCCCAAACAGAGACTCTTCCTTTCCATTATCTGCAGTTCACATGTTGAGGGCTGTATTGTCCTGGTCATTATGAGGCATGTGCTGGCTGGTCAAGGGTAGGGGGTAAACTAGAATATTTCAAGATTTGGAAAGTCAACCTCTCACCCAAGCTCATGGACAGGAGGCAGAAAACTAAGACTGAAATAACAATCCAGTAGCCGGGAGGTGAGGAGCTAAGTGCAGGAAGCAAGAAGTTGTCACTGCACCCTACCCGGTGTCGCTCAGTTGGTTGGGCATTGTCTGGGGCACCAAAGAGTTGCTAGTTCGATTCCCAGTCAGGGCACGTGCCTGGCTTTATTCCTGGTGGGGGCCATGCAGGAGGTAGCCATTTGGTATTTGCTCTCTCTTCCATGTGTGTCTCTCTCTCCCTCTCCCTTCCTCTCTCTAAAAATCAATTTAAAAGAAGAAGTTGTTGTGCAGCACTAAGGCAGCCAGGGGTGAGGGAGGGGCTGTCAGGGAGCCTGAGAGAGGAGGCCACCCTCAGCTCCAGCTGTACTTTGGCAGGGTGGTGGTGGTGGTGGTGTGGGGAGCTATGTGGAGCAGCATCGGTCTGTTTCATCTCTGATACCTACAGAGAAGGGGATGAGGGAGGTCCTACTTCCTGGTCTCTCTGCAAGCAAGAGGCAAGTCCTGTCTCCCACCAGCCCACAAAGACACCCGTGTGCTGCTTTCCTGTGTCCCCATTCATGCTGTCCTTCAGCTCAGAATGCCCAGCACCACCCTCATTGTCAGGCAAAGGCCAGGCATCTCACCCTCATCCTCAGGCAGCCTCCCAACTAGCTCCAGGCCCTTCCCATTTACCCTGAGCCATAAGCTGCCCCTCAGGGAGTCCTTTGACTTACACTTACCACTGCATTATGGGTAGTCTGTCTACTAAGCTTCTGTCCATTCTGTTGGGAGTGTCTGATGGGCAGGCATCAACTCCTAGTAATTTATATAGGCCTATTGCTGGGTCCACATGAGGTAGACTCTCCATCATGCTTGTGGAACAGATGAATGGATGAATGGGTGAACAAATGAATGAGCAATGAGCAGTGGCTGGAGAGCTGGCCCCAGCAGCCCTTAGAGAAAGAGACTTATATGCTTTTTATGAGCATCCCTGTCATATCTCCAAAGTCTGATTGTGAACTTCTGAATAAAAAGAAAATAAAGATGTGCAAACCCCTGTGTACTATGAATTCCATCTTAACTGGCTTAATAAATGACTCTGAGTGAAAACCAGCTTGGTGTCCCCCATGGAAAGTGTGGAGAAATCCAGTGGGGAATGCCACAGTAAACATGAGCATGCCCTAGGATTTGGTTTACAAACTAGCAGTGTCCCGAGGAAGGGCCTCTTCTTGTAGCTCCCCACAGACTGTGTGGGTGGCTCACACAAATCCTCCTGCAGTCGCTCTCACTGTGGCTCGTGGGTGTGACGATACAAGAAGGATTGAGGATTGTTCATCAGGGAGGGAAAACATCCCTTTCTCCAACCTTATAATGACTTAGATTTTGAACTATGAAACTTGCTAATGTGAAACTTCAATGTCTTTTTGCAGACACTGAACCAGGATTTACTGTGAGCGTGAATGACGCAGTTGGACTTGACTAAAGCATTGGATGGAGCCCGGGGTTCTCCTGCCTCTGAAGCTCCCTCCCCACAGCCCTTCGGGATCGCAGAGGTCAGGAAGGCCCTACAAGGCTGGACTCTTCGGAAGCTAGGTGTGATTGACTCTTCACATACCAAAGTAGCATATGTAAACCAAGATGGGTTTTAGACTGTAATAAAGAGTTAAAAGCATTTATTTGCCCAAAAGGAGCTGCAGTTGAGGAGACAGGCGGGGATAGCAACCTAAATTCTAACATATCGAGACAAAGGGGAGGCCACCTTTTATAGCGAGAATTTGCATTTTATATAAATGAAGTATCTGAATTGTGAGTGTGATTGTTCAGTATAGATGCAAAAAAAAGAAGCAAATTGTGCATTTCTGATTGGACAGAGCAGGTCTCAGTCCTTTTCGAAAGGCTAAAGACAAAACCAGGGATTTCCCGCACCTGTTGGCTCAAACAGTGTAAACTTGCAGGGCATAGTGGGGGAAGCAGAGTTCAGTCTGGCGCAGGAGGTGCTCGTCAGCAAAGGTATGCTAGACTTTTACTATCATAAAAGGTGGGCCCTCGCTTTACCACGGGGAGTCCATTTTGGCAGATAAATTCCTCCTCGGGGTTCACAGCAAATGAATCTTTCTTCTTGGGATCCACACAAGCCATTATTGTTCCTCAACTGTATAACTCTCCTACGGTCCTTCACCCCTCTCCCTTCAAGTGCTGGATTGCTTTTATTCTCTGTTGGATTTCCTCTTCCTGAAAGACATGGTGACTTACACAAATGCCTATATCTGTGTGTATTCCAGCAAGGGGCAATGAAAGGGGTAGAATCATTCTCGAAAGGTCTAGAAAAAAGCCTGGCAAGAGAAGAACAGGCCTGTGTTGTTGCTACTCCATGCAGGGAATTCTCAATAAATATGATGAAGGGATCTGGGGCCTGGCTGACTCTCATGGGAAAGGGCCCATAGAAACATGGATGCCTCCATCTAGATGGCAAATCTTAAAGTAGAAGGTCCTGGGAGCTGCCAAGGTGACTGTCAAAGATGGGCAATTATGGAGCTCCATGTTTTCAGGGGGAAAGGTTATATCATTAGGCCCCAAGGAAGAATGTCCAGAGAGAGACTCAGAGGAACAAAAGAAAGGCAAAGAGAGGGAGCAGACCCTGAGGCCAGTCTGTGGAGTGCTTTTCAGAGACCCTGGACTTGCCTGTGGTGGAGGAAGTGGTGGGTGGCACTGACAGTTCAGACTCAGGCCCTGCTGGAGAGTCCAAAAATGTCTCCTCTTGCTTTTTTAACTAACCTGGTGTGGCTAAGGCAGAACTGTTCCTTTTCCTGACTAGCTTGCATGGTCAGCTGGCCCTCTCCTCCCCCAAATCAGTGCGCAACTTCCTGTCAATAATCATGTGTCTATTTTTTTAATTCTTATATCAGACCAAATCTAATGACATAGACAAGGTATGCATGAAGAAAGCATTTCTAGAAGATAGTTTTACTATAGATAATAGCAGTGCTACCTGGGCAACCAAGCAGATAAACTCACCTGTGGAAAGTTAATCTGGTGCTCCCTTGTCCGCCACTTTGGGAAGACTAATGGTCAAAGCCTACAATAGCCATCTGTGTCTTCTAGAAGACCAGGGAGTCCTAATGGTGGGCATGGTAACCACTGAGCAGGGCAGGTGAGGGGATGCTTTGTTTAGTTCCCTGCTGCTCAGTGTCCTCTGCTCTTCCTGAAACTGGGCTGATGGCATTCGCATTAGCTGACCAAGAGAACCTCACAGTCCAGACACCAGGTGAGGCAGCCCAGGAAAACTGCCTGACAGTGACCTTGAGCTCTGCATTTTTCTTCCAATTTTCTGATGACCAATTACTGGCTTGAATTTAGTTTTATATATAAAAACAATTCTGTCTTCTGTGTTCTCCACCTAGAAATCTACACACGGTAAGCTTATAGAGGGAATTGGAGTCTGGTGTGAGGCTGAGTGACCAGCCATATGATTCTCAGAAGGCACTGATGTTTTTGTGCCAGTAGGTGGCAGGCAGCTTTGCAGGCCTGTAAAGACCCCAGGGACCAGAATAGGAACAAGAGAAATGCACCATTAAAAGTGTGGAACTCCAAGGACTCCTGTCGCCTCCCAGTCCCACTTTGTGTAGACGCACACATGGAAAACCTAATTGTGCATTTAGGGAATCAGATCCCTGGACCCCTTCCTCCTGGTAGTACTTTGCATTCCCAGATGCCTCCCTTGGAATCAGCAATTAACAATGTTTTCCTTTAAAGTTGAGATGGTAGGGGTGTTTGTTAGTATACACTCCATGAGCCTCACCAGCAGCCCTGCCTGGTGCCACGCTAGCGCCCTGTGTTTTCCCAGGCTCGGTGGCAGAGCAGTGAGCCTGGGGATGAGCCTTGGTTCTACCATTTTCTTAGCTGTGTGATCTTGGGTAACTTGCTTAGTCTCTCTGAACTTCAGTTTCCTCACCTATAATATGGGGATAATAATTGTGCCTATATTAAAAGCCTATTGTAATCATTAAGATGATGCACGTAAACCCCTTAGAATAGTGCCCACACTCTAGTTCTCATTGAATGGTAGTCACAAAGTGCCTCATGGCACTACACATTCTGGCAGGAAACAATTGGTCGAATATGCAGAGAAGACCTTCTGGAATGGGTTTTCAGAAAGCACACGGAAATGAAGGCCTGTATAGTTTGAAGTCTGAACCCCTTCCTCGTGGTCCCCATATGGCAGCACTTTGCACTCTTAAATGCCTCCCTTGAAGTCTGTAATTAACACTGTCCTGCAGATACAGGTAGACCCTATGGAATACCACGATTGTAATCTTCATGAAATCTCCCTGTGGTAACTATATATATATAAAAAGCCAGCGACCCGAACGCTGGAACGACCAGTTGCTATGATGCCCACTGCAGCCAGCAAACTGCACAATTGGGAGGTGGAGTGGGCAGGCTAACTTCCTGTGGCTCCTACCCCCAGCCACCCCGCCCCCGATCTCCCCCCACCCCAATAGGGGTCAGGGCCGGCCAGCCAAACTCCTGCAGCTCCTCCCCCAGCCGGCCCCACCCCTGAAGCTCCTCCCCCACCACCCCAATCAGCCTGCAGCCCTTGCCCCAAGCCAGCTCCACCCCCGATCGCCCTCCCCTCTCTGATTAGGGGTGGGACTGGCCTGCCAACCTCCCACTGCCCCTCCCCAGGTTCCATTCATGGGCAGGGCTGGCCATCCCACAGCCCACAGGTCCTCCCCACAGCCGGCCCCACCCCCAATCAGCCCCACCTTCCCAATTGGGGGTGGGGCCAGCTGGCCAATCACCCATGGCCCCTCCCCCCAGCTAGCCCAGCCCTAAGCCGGCCCTGATCGGGGCGGGCTGGCCAGCCAACATCCTGCCATCTCCTCCTCCTGACACTCCTAGCCCTGATCCACCAATTGGGACCGATCCAGCCAGACCCCACCTGTGCATGAATTCATGCACTGGGCCTCTAGTTTTATATAAGATTGCTAGACATGGACTATGATCACCATCACCACAATCCCATCTCTTTCAGAGAGTTCTCAGACTGACATGATAAAGGTGCCTCCTGCAATGTTAAATGAAGGGCTGACTAGATCTGCTCTATAATACAAACAGCAGACAGTAAGTGTAAGACTTCATGAGTAATTCCACCTCAGGCTGCAAAGCTCTGTTACTTTCCTCGAAATAAGAACTTTTCCTAAGCAGAATATTAAATCCTAGCATGTGAGCTTCTATGCAACACCCTTAGCATTCCCACAGATCCCTCCCTATCCCCCAGCACCCCACTGTACTCCACTGCCCAGGAAAGGTAGACATGGGCAGGAGTTCCTGCTCAGCTGGGTTGGTATCACCTAATTATCCTGGTTCTTCAGATATGTTGGTGTTTCCCCCTCTCTGTCAGCCTTCCAGAAGCCTCCAACAAAGCCCACTATTGCCCCCTTTCCCTACCAGCCAGGGAGACTCCTGGGGTGGCAAGGACCCTCTCCAGCTGTGTCCTCCAGCTGCTGGCCTTTCTCTGTTCTCTTTTACTTGAGCAGAGAGACACGTTCTCCCTCAGTCACCCCTCATGCTGAACCTGCACCTGCCCAGTCTTTGTACCCTCATCTACCAGGGAGGTGCTCCCTGTCTGGCAGCCTCTAACAGCTGCCAGTGCCTGGAGACCTGGAAAACTAGACTCCAACAAACCAACAATACACAGCCCAGACTTAACACAGGGATACTCCACATGTATCCATGAGGCCACTGGTTTAACCAATGACCTAAGCACATGTCGCAGAGGCCTGGTACTATTCCCAGAGGTGCACAGTACTCCAAATTTCCGTGAGTCAGGGAAGGAGGGCTGGGGGCCCACAGCTCATGGGCTCCACCGTGCAGAGCAAGGCCTCACCAGCACCAAAGTATCTGGAGGAGCTCGAAGAACATGTCCTGCCAAGAAGGACCATAGGGCAGGAAAGCTGGCACTCAGGCAAGAAGAGAACAAACATTTCTCACTCATGTGCTAATGTGCCAAGCCCTTCACATGGAGCCCAGGAACTGATCTGATGCCTGTCCAATGCTGCTGGGAGGGGCTCTGTGCATTCCCAGCAATGTCTTTGCTCCTGTTCTTCCTTGCTGGTACCCTGAGGGTGCAGCCATGCCCATCCAATGGGGTGGGAAGGGGAGGGAAGGGTGAGGAGCCCTCTGCAAAACCACAACATTACCTCATCTAAGATTCATCTAAGATTCACAGAGGCCTGGATTTGGGGAGTGGGGGGGACTCTGGAGAGAAAATGGGCTCTCAGAGCTTCTGTACCTTGCTAGCTAGGGACAGAACTAGGTTCCACCTCAGGACAGACTGGCTACAGAGCCTGGGCTTCTTATACCAGCCTTTCTGTCTGTAGCTTCAGACACAGCTGAAGGGAAGGCACACAGGATTGCTTGTGGCATGCCTCCGACCAAGAGGAAGCAGTCCTGTGGAAGAACTATCTTCAAGGACATGCTCATTCCACAGTGTTTAAGCCTTTGGGACAATCTGGTAAAATATGGTACTGTCTGCTCTTTAAAGCAAAATACAAAGAGGAGCTTAGCACAAGGCAGATTCACCACAGTGCACAGGTGTTTGCACGGACCATAAGGAACTAATCCTTATTGTACTTTCCTGTGTCACCACAATCCAATGGGTCAGACAGTAGTAGTCTTCTCATACATCACGCAGGAGAGCCGGCTTTAGGCCCACCGCTGACTCTGCACCTACCTGTGTTCACTGAGAACGTAGGTGTACTGCCTAGGAGGGGAGGACCGCCCCCTCACCCCACATAGGCACACACACAGCCTTCCTAGGTTCTCATGGTGCCAACTTAACCCCATAGGGTGACAGTATTTGGTTAGCACTCCTTCCTCCCTTCTTTCCTCTCCTCAAACACTGACCCAGCCTTTACCACATGAAGGAATCAGGCAAGGTCCTGTCCACCGCAGAGACCCAACCCAAAGATCCTCTCTCTCAGGAGGAGAAGCCACACACATAACTCCACCACAAGGCGGGACATGGAAGTACCCAAAGTCGGGGCCACATGCTCCCAGATTCATGGAGAATCTGGTCTCAGCTGGGAACCAGAGTCAGCTCAACAGCCAAGTGCCATTGAGGCAGGACCCAGTGGATACCAAAGGACACATAATGTTTTGAGAGAGAGAGAGAGAAACAGAAGTAGCTAAATGTCTAGCTCCTTGCCCTAGAAGTGAAGGTAGGATGGAGCCATGGATGGGAGGGTTAGAAGGAACCTCATGGACCACTTTGTCTGTGCATGTTCCCCTCCCATCAGAATGCTCTTCTTTAAAAGAAAATAACCTCAAGTAACCACATTCAAATCCATCCACTGGCTCCCTGTGCACTTAACATGACACCCCTACTTCTTCCCGCACCATCTGGTTCTTGGCTACCTCTCCAGCTTCATCTCAGTCAGCCTCCCTGTGTCCACGGCAGCAAGGCTTCTCTGCTTAGTTTTTTTCAAACACACCAAGCACGTTCCCACCTTAGGGCCTTTGCACGAGATGTCCCCACTCTTCTGCTACATCATTTTTATTTTAGTTTCAGCTGAAATATCACTTCTCACCAAGTTCTCCCTACCTGGAGGAGCTCCCCGCAGCACACACACAGGTAACCTCTAGCTCTAGGGCATCACCCTCATTAGGTTTCTGAAACTACCTATCTCCCCACCCTCACCCCCGGAACTGTCCTTGTCTTTTGTGAATTGTCGCTATCTCCTCACTAGAACACAAGCCAGAGAACAGGAATCACATCAGATGTAATGATGGTGCTAGCCCCAGACGGGACCACATGATTGAGTCTTAATAAATATCTGTGTTGAATGCTCCCCTCCATCCTCACTCTCCTTCTGAATCTCAACAGCCTGTGTCTAAAATGAGGCGTGCTATCGTTTGAAATGTGCTTCTTAAAAAATCAAATGTTGAGGTCTTAATCCCAGCATCTAAGTATGTGATCGCATTTGGAAATAGAGTCTTTGCAGATGCAGTTAGTTAGTCAGCATGAGGCCATACTGGAGTAGAACAGCCTCTACTCATTGACTGGTGTCCTTATAAAATGAAGAAATCTGGACCTGAGACCAGCATCAAGGGAAGATAATATGAAGACACAGGGAGAAGATGGCCATCTTCAAGCCAAGGGACAGATCCTTCCCTCTCAAATCTCAGAAGGAACATCCTGCTGATCCCTCAATGTCACACATACTTCTAGCTTCAAAACTGTGAGACAACACATTTCAGTTGTTTAAGCCGCCTGCCTGAGGTACTTTGTTACTGCAACCACAGCAAAAGAATACCAAAATGCTTAAGATGGTCTCCACATTGCTCTCCTCTGAGCTCCCACTTTCTACCCCCCTAGTTCTATGTGAAGGCACTTCCCATCATTCCCTCGGTGAGGGCATGTTCCAAACAGTCTCAGGTCCCTTCCCTGAGCTGGCTTATTCAACATTCTTCACAACTGGACAAATTCATTTCCCTCAGGTGAAATTAAATTATTTGGCTGCACAGAGTCCTAATCTCTCCACACTATTGCTTAAATAATATTTGTTCTACCATTTCCTACAAACAACTTTGCTGACGGAGTTTATGACACAGCTTTCTGAAAAGAGGAAGCTTTTACTTCCTCTCTCAAAGCACTATCACAAGAACTTCTCCAAGGAACTGGGACTCCATGCTCCAGCACCAGGGCAATAACAAGCTATCCCAGCCTCACCTTGACCATCCCAGTGGCCCAGCGTGGTTTCTGCATCTATAATGATTCTTCCAGCCAGCATCCTCATGTCGGAATACATAAGCTCTGGTTAAAGCACAACTCAATCTTCATTTTTATTTTCCCAAGTTTTTCCAAAACGAGAAAACTATAGTGCTCAGGAGACCGCTGAGCAACTTGAAGTTTCTGGCAAACAGAAATATGTGCAGATGAGATTTTCAAAACAAGAGAGGGCCTCCCCAGCCAGTTCACATAGGCCTTCTCTCCAGGAAAAAGAGGACAGCAGTAGTTGTGGCTGATTGCTGAGAAAGTGCTGCATGCTATATGTTTTGATGGGAGGAAAGGGCTTCAGTTTCAGCTCAAGAGATGTGCAGGGCTAAAAATATATCACCCTCACAATAAGATAACAGCTGGACAAATAAAAAATTAATAACATTTCTTGAACTAACACCCTCAGAGAGCTGAGGGCGTAGGTCAAACAACCAGCCCACATTCTAGGGAGAAACAGATGTGTGCAGGCACCACCAGGTGCCAGATGACCTGGCAAGAAGATTTAACTCAAACGTTTTAATGAATTAATAAATACCACATCTGAGCTAGCATAAAAAGTGAATGCCCCCAGGAAGGGGAAGTGAATGGAGATGTAGGCATGTAGACAGACTTTTGCAGGCTTTTCCTCCATGAATCCCATCAGGTACAGGGGTGATTCAGAGAATCCTGAGATAGTCTCACTCACCACACTGGATAGGGAAGGGTAACAGCAGCCTTAATCTTCAGAGAAAGAGCAACACATACTGCCGAGTTGGGCACTGGTAGAAACCCATGGCAGATGGGAGAATGGAACAGCAAAAGTAAGTCTCTATTCCTAGAGAAGGCCAGGAAAATGGGCTCGATCCAGCATTATAGCTGACGCAGGTAAAGGAACACTTATTAAGTTGATACCCCTGACACCCAGCTTCACTGTGCCTACCTGAGACTAAGGCTACACCAGAACATCGGAGATCACCCATTTCTCCATTCCATACCACCATGCTAACAAACACTGAGTAAAAGTAACAGTGAACTACATCTGGTAGAGTGATAACAAACAAATTTTCTCTGGGGAGCCACATAAATCGAAGATCCAACACCAACCACCTAGATCTCAAACCAAGTAGGGTACATACAGGAAGATTAGCCCATTCCCTAAACACAGGGCATTGCCAGGGGCATCTGAAGTCTCTGGTGCACTGTGGTAACCAGAGCAACAACAAACGTTAAGCCCAACCCAACTCCTGACTATATTAACCCAAATCCCCATTCTAAAGGCCCAGCCCAAAGAAAGACAAGCTCATATCCAAGCATACACACACACACACACACACACACACACACACACACACACACACACACTAACAACAACAACAAAAATAGGAAGCATATGAAAAAGCAAGAAAACATACTGGAGGAGACAAAGCAAGTATCAGAACCAGAATCAGATATGACACAGAGTTGAAACTGTCAGACAATCAATTTAAAATAACTATGATTAATATGTTAAAAGTTCTAATAGAAAATATATTTTAAAAAATATAAGCAAGAACAGATAGGTAATTTCAGTAGAGAGATATAAATTCTAAGTGAGAATCCAGTAGAATGCTAGAAGTGAAAAACAGTAACACAGATGAATAATGCTTTCAGCATGGTAAAACGTCAATGGGTATAATACAGCTGAAGAAAGAATCAGTGAATGTGAAGATAGGCTGACAGGGGTGATCTAAACAGAAATACAAAGAGAAGTAAAGAGGTAAAAAAAAAAAAAAAGTACTCCCAAGAGCTGTGGGACAATATCAAATATTCTAAAACACTCATAGTTAGGATTTGGGGAGAAGAGACATACAATGCAGTAAAAGAACTATTTAAGGAAACAGCATCCAAGAACAAGCATTTTTTGAAATTAATGACAGACACAAAATCACACATCCAAGAAGCTCACAAATCACCAAGCAGGATAAACATCAAAACAATACAAAGAAACAAACAAAAACACCTAAACATACTAGTATATTCAAATTGCTGAAAATCAAAAGCAAAGAGAAAATCTTGAAGGCAGAAAAATGTCAAATTACTTCCAGAGCAACAGGATAAACATTACAACAGACTTCTGATTAAAAACAATTACAATGGAGTGATATATTTTAAATGCTGGGGGGGGGGGGGGAACTGTCAATGCAGAATTTGATAGCTGGTAAAAATATCTTCCAAAAGTGAAGGAAAATTAAATACTTTCTTAGACAAACAAAGCTGAGATAATTCACCCTAGCACACCCCCCTCCAGAAGAAATATTAAAATAATTTCTCCAGGAAGAAGTAAAATATGATATAGATTAGAAAATTGGGATCTTTACAAAGAAATGAAGAGCACTGGAAATGGAATAAATGAAGGTAAAATAAAATTTATTTTCTTCTTTTTAATTGTTCTAAAAGATAACTAAATATTTAAAGCAATAAAAGTAACCATGTATTGTGTATTTACAACTTATGTAAAAGTAAATATATAACAGTAATAGGAAGAAATATTTGGAATAAAGATCCTTAAACAACATTTGAAGTGGTTAATATTATTTTAAGTGAACTCACATTATTTTAAAATGAATATTGTAAACCCTAATACAAGCATTAAAAGATTCTTTAAAATATTTTATTTTAAATACATATTTCAACAGAATATATAAAATAGAAAAACAGTCTAGGTAGAGATTTCTTTCAACTTAGTCTAAGCAGGCATGGAGGGAAGCAGAGCTGGAAGGAGGGGGACCACTTGGTTAAATGTGGCAAGTGTGCTGCTTTGGGACAGTGTCCAAAGCTGTCTTTTTTCCCTTAACTTAGGCAAAAATCAGCACTTCCTTCTTTTACTCTAGAAGTTGTTCACTCATGGAATGAAATTTCTGAATAATTTCATTCATCTTTCCGTTCTTTGTCTAGTCCTTCAAGTGAAGAGTGGCCAAGTATTACAACAAAAATACCAGAGATACTTGATAAAACTTTGTTGATCAAAGTAAAACCTACAAGATGTGGGATATTGATTAATAACAAGTTACACTATTTCTAATATTGTGTATTAGAGTAGTGACTTTAACCTTTTTAATCCATCTTTTGCTTCTATCTAAACAATGAAAAATTACCAAATAAGGGAATAGTCTTGTACAAAATTATCTTCTCACTGATGAAACAGTAAGTCCTTTAAATTCATTAATCCACTGATCACTCATGCCTACAAAAGAGAGAGAAGAAGAGAAGGAAAAACAAAAGTGATTTTTATACCAGCATTTTTCAGGGTTATTAAATTAGAATCCAGAAGTAGTCCTTAAAATTTAGAACAGCAATTTGTTTTAGAAAAAAAAAATAGATTTCCATTTTCAGGAGATTAAATTCCATCAACAGGAGGGACCATCTACATACAGGCAAGGCAACAACTCTCTCACAATGAGAATTTGGAAAGCTGGTCACCATGCAAGCTGTATCAGAATTTAAACAACTTCACCAAAAGAAGAAAAATTCTCATGAGAAACTAAACCAAAAACACTAAAATGTAATCATGCAACAGGAACTTCATGTGGAAATTGCTTCTCCAGATGGTCGAGGCTCCTGAGGACAGTGCCTTTGCTCCAGAGGCCAATTTACTGTCTACGTAAACTTAAAATGCTTCTTCTTCATTGAAAGTCAAACTTTCCATCCTGAATATTGGCCATTAATTATTTTTTCCCAGGAATTTTTGGACTTTTCATAATAAAATCAAGATCACAAGAAAATGTACTCTAAATGTTTATGAATGCTTGCTTAAAAGAAGTAAATCTTTTCTGTTTCAAATAAAGCTTTTTTATAGTGAGGTATTTTTAATTTTTAGTTTTAATAAAAACTGTATATACTTAAGGTGTATAACATGATGTCTTGATATACACCTACACAGTGAAGGTATACAGTCAAAGTGACTAACATATCCAGCTTCCTCAGGTAGTTATGTGGTGTGTGCCTCTGTGTGCAGAACACCTGAGGTCTACTCTTACCCAATTTCAAGTATACAATACAGATTATTACCATAGTCACCATGCAGTGCATTGCATCTCTAGGACTTAGTCCTAAATAGCTGACATTTTTTACTTTTTTGAGCAATGACTCCTCATTTCCCCCACCTTTCTAGCTCCTGACAACACCATTCTACTCTCTATTTCTATGAATTCAACTCTTTAAAAAGATTCCACACATAAGTGAGATCATGCAGCATTTGTCTTTCTGTGTCTGGCTTATTTCACTTAACGTAGCAACCTCCAGGTCCTTATCTCAAAATAGTACTAAGTAATGATTAAAGTTAGACAAAGGGTCTCGGTGTCTGAATTGGGTATTTATAACAAAGACAGTACATATGGCCTGACTGGTAGCAGCCATGACAGGAATTCAGAGCCTGGCCTTCAGTTTTGAGGTTGCAGACCAGACACTCCCATTCACTGGTCCCTCCTGCAGGGCTGAGGTGCGGCTCTGCAGCCACGCCCTGAGCCTGGGCCTGCGGAACATTAGGCTGAAGCCAGAACCCCAACCTGCCAAAGACACTCCTGATGCAGAGTCACATCCTGGAGAAGGCAGACAGATTTGGCACTAATAAAAATAAATAGCCTTTCAAGCAAATGCTGCCAAGTCTTCTGCCTAGTAATTTCTCAAATTAACCTAAATAACTTAAGCTTGAAAGAAGAAAAGTAATCATCGACACAGCAAGTCTCACCTCATCCCACAGCCTTTGTAGACCAGCCTTCACATAGACCACAGGTGGCCTTTGCTCAGGGACAGAAGTCTTCACAAAACAAGCCACACCAGGGCAGTGGTGTCTGGCTGACGGAAAGAATTCTGTGTCCCCAGTGCCCTCCAGCTTGGAGAGGTGAGGGCCAGAGGCTGATGACCCTGTGAAACTAGAGAAGAAAACCCCATTTTAGTTGTTCCCACCCTGTACCGATCAGTATAGGCAGAAGGACTTGATACCAAACAGGTTTTACAGACAGGAGGGGTGAGGTCAAGGGACATCTGACTGTACCAATAGATGACAGGTAATTCTAATAGAGACAAAAAAAAAATGCTGAAACCAAGTCACAGAAATTTATTGAACCACAAGGTTTTTTTCTAATCTGACTTTGCACCAATGTTTCAAATCTTATGACATGGTAATATGCCTAATTTTATTATTTTAAGTTATAAAATAATAACACTAAAAGTCAACTACTATTGTTCCTTCAAATCCCTGGTGATGGCTTTTGAAATGGAAAAACACAGACCATAGTTCGGAAGATAGAAAAAATTAAAACAATAAAGAAGCATTAAAATAGAACGCCAAAGCTATGTCTTATAGCATATATCTAATACAACAAATATACATGTATAAGCCTAACTCATAAAAGAAAGGTTATCAGTCATAACCAAAACAAAATAATGCAAAACCAAATCACATGCATTTTATAGAAATATGCAATTAAAATAAAGGAACTTAAGAAGGTTGAAAGTAAAAAGAAGAGCAAAAACATTCCAGCTCAATGTGCGTAATAGAAATCTGGGTATTACTATCATACATCATTACCTTCAGGGACAAAAATAGGATTATGCCATAATATTTCACTGTATTCAATGTGAAAATATTGTACTCAACATATATATTCAATCTAAAGATATAAAATGTTGTATAATATTTTGTTCAATTTTTAGTGAGCAATACAGTAAAGATATATCAGTCAAGAACTTTGATGTGTTAAGCTGCATAGCATCCTATATAATAAAAGCCTAATATGCTAAGTGTCCGACTGTTTGTTCGACCATTCAACCAGTTGCTATGATGTGCACTGACCACTAGTGGGTGGACATTCTGACGGGTAGGTTAGCTTGCTGCTGGGATCCAGCCAATCAGGATTGGGCTAGATGGGCTGGACACGACCTGGAGCCCTCCCGTGGTCCCTCCCTGGCCCCAATCATGCACCGGTGCCAGGGACCCCACTGGTGCATGAATCCATGCACCAGCCTCTAGTTACTAAATAAAGTAAAATCCAAGTTAAATAAAAAAATAAATTTGGAAAAACACAAAATCATTAGAAGACTGTAATGTAGCTCTATCACTCAATCCTGTATATCAAGAAATTAAGGACGAGTAAAATACAGATACTCCAAGTAATATCATTAATTAGATTGCTCACCTATATTTATAGAAACACATGTTTATATATGAATATGTCTCCATGCTCTGCAAACAGAAAGTTTACATTCATTTTTATTGTTCACTTTCTTATATTATTTCACAAAGAAAATCTCAAACTAAAAAAATAAAAAATACAATGAAAATAGCAGAAACCACTTTCTCTAGCATCAAGAGTCAAACTAGAAATATGTAACAAAAGGTTAGTCATTGCCAATAACAACAGGGAACAGTTTGGGAATTATAAAAGTTCTTCCCTAAATAATACTTTGGTCACAGAAAACCTTAAGACAACTTGTGGAACTTCCTTAAAACAACACCCCTTATCAAAATCTTTGCAATATTGTTATAGCTGCAATCATAAAATAATGTATATCCATTAGCATTTTAGTATTAAAAATAAAAGATGCAGACAAGTGAACTAAAAATTCTACTCAATAAATTTTTAAAAATTAAAGTCACTAAAAATATTAAACATAGAGAAGCTAAGACAAAAAAAATAGCATACAATTGATTGTGACAAAAAAGTGGTTCTTTGGAGAATAGGACAGGATAGAATATAATAGAACATTAATTAGTCCATTAAAGGAAAACAAAAATAAACTAATAAAAGAAAAAGGAAAAGGGAGGAAGAAGGAAAAATTAGAGTAAGAGCAAGCACAAACATCCAAATGTGGGTATAAAGAAGAAGAAAGAACAGAACTATCTATCTACACTAATAAAAGAGTAAGATACAAATTGACCGTACCTTCACAACGCCCACCAGCCAATCAGGAGTGAGTATGCAAATTAACCCAACAAAGATGGTGGGTTAATATGCATACGCAGGTGCCCCAGCTGCTCTGGGCCTCTGGGCAGCGTGGGAAGGCAGAAAGGCGGCTCCGGGACAGAGTGAAAAGGCGGCTCCAGCCGGAGCGAAGGCAGTGCTGGCAGCCAGGGGAAGGAAGGCCCATGCTTGCACGAATCTTTGTGCATCGGGCCTATAGTATATATATAAAAGCCTAATACGCAAAATATTCCCTTGGGAGTTCCACTGACCGGAAGTTCGATCACTAGCTATGACATGTGCTGACCACCAGAGGGTGGCACAGAATGAAGGAAGGCCCCAGTCAACAGCTGGCAGCCGGGAAAGGGAGGCCCCGGCCAGCAGCCAGCAGCTGCTAGGGATTCTACCCATGCACAAATTTCGTGCACTGAGCCTCTAGTACATATTAATGACTCTGAGTATCTTTCCTAAGAAGCACAATAATTAAAATGGATTCAGGAAGAGACAAGAAAGCCTGAAGACCAAACCAAACAGTCATCAAAGACCACACCCTGTAAACTACTTTGTTCACACTTTTCTGGATGAACTTTTACAAACACTAAATTTAAACTGATCCTGAGTATCGAAATAGGAAAAAAAAAATGTTATAGCAATTATTTTTTAAAAGCAAATACAGTTCCTATATAAAAATCTGAAAGAGATAGCACAGAAAAAGAAAACTACAGATAACTATTCAAAATATTGAAGCATTAAGTGCGAAATTAAATATTAGCTTAATATCTGTCGACTAGTGGCCCAGTGCACGAAGTTCACACACATTAAAAGGGAATTAATTAGAGGAAATATTTTAATATTTCTATTTGCCCTTTCTCTATAATAGAAGTATCAGATATGAAAGAAAATTAGTAAAATGTATATGAAAATAATATATAAATTTATTAATAAATAAACAATAACAGCCGAAACCGGTTTGGCTCAGTGGATAGAGCGTCGGCCTGCGAACTCAAGGGTCCCAGGTTCGATTCCGGTCAAGGGCATGTACCTTGGTTGCGGGCACATCCCCAGTAGGAGGTGTGCAGGAGGCAGCTGATCGATGTTTCTCTCTCATCGATGTTTCTGGCTCTCTATCCCTCTCCCTTCCTCTCTGTGAAATATCAATAAAATATATTTAAAAAAAACAAAAAAAACAATAACAGCCTCACATCCCCCAGCCTCGCCATGCATACAGCCTCCTGCTGATTGGTTGTTACAGTGTGAGGGCATCGCAACCATTTGCATATTAGCTCTTTATTATATAGGATATATATAAAAGGCTAAGCAACTATCTAACTGTCTGACCAGTAGCTATGATGTGCACTGACCACCAGGGGGCAGACACTCAACACAGGAGCTACCAAGCTGCTGTGACTTGGCAGGATAGTTCTTGGGTGATGCACCCCAGATCCAGAGAGGAGGGAGCCCGATTCCAGGGTGCATCACCCAAGAACTGCCCTCTTGCAATCCAAGACTCCTTAGGGGATGTTGGAGAGCCAGTTTCAGCCCGATACCCTCAGGCCAGGCCAAGGGACCCCACCTGCCAGAGGGACCCCGCTCACTCTGCAGATGCCCATTAAAAGATGGCACCGCCCCAGGTTCGGCCAGCCAGGGAGCGGCCATGGGAGGTTGGCTCCAGGGCATGTCTGGACCATCTCACCTAGTCCCACCCCACCAGCCACCTTCTAATTAATTTCCTTTCAATGTGCATGAATCTGTGCACCAGGGCACTAGTTTAATATTTAATAATAATAATTAGCTTAATGCAAGAAGGACAAATGGGGCACTACACCCATGTCAGCTGATTCTCTGAGCATCTTGCTTGGTCATTGCATCCAACTCCGTTTCTGAGACTGAGAGTGGGGTCTTATCTGAAGGGACGGGAAGATCTCTGTGAATGTCATGAGCAGGATGAGTCCTCGGGACAGGTGCCAGGACCCAGGGCTTGAACACCCAGGTTTGGCCAAGCTGGAGGAGGGGCTGGAACAAGATGCGGTGCCCAGGCTGAGACTCTAGGCAGGTCTGGCTCTGGGAAGCTAGAAACTACTCTGAATTGTCTGGGACTCTGTTGTGAGTGGAGGCACAAGCTGTTCCCTGCTCTAAGGGGTGCAGTGGACAGAGGTGCAGGACAATGGGGTGACTGCAGTGGCCAAGGGAGAGAGACCTCTCCTCTGAGGAGGGACAGGGCCATCGGGGAGTCAGGAGCCTGGAGCACTCAGGAGATTTATCTTAGACGGCTGGAAGGCACTTCAAGAAAAAAATAAAGAGTATAAAGAGTGAGAACATCAAAGTAGCATGAAAAGACAAAGAGTTGTGCCATGTTTCACAACCTAGCCAGCCTCTTTGCAGCTCTTAGCCTGTTTCTTATCCAGCTCTGATGATGCCCACCCTCAGGGACATGCCTCAGGCAGGCTGGGAAGTTAGGGAGGGCACCCTCCCACCGTCCCCTCCTATGCTCCCAACCCCCAAAATGACAAGTCACAAAATAAGCCATATGCCCGTATGCCCTACCCCTGCCACCCTCCAGGTAGCATGTCTCCGCTGTTGGGGCTTTCTTTCCAACCGAAAGCATTCCCATGGGGCTCGGGACTGCCCCAGGGTTGTCTGAACCCACCCAAGCTGTGGCTGTGATGTTGTCCTTCTCTTCCTCGTCCCTCTGTTTTTTGCTACATTTAACTCCATGGATTCTGCATCCGCCTCCCGGCCCTGGAGAAAGTGAACTGTGTAAATGACGAGGTAAACCAAGGTTACAGGCAGAGCATGATTGATTCCCCGGGGCTTCATTGTAATAACTTTAATCCTCTGGAACTCATCTGGTATGAATTTAAGAACCGCGCAGCTTTCGCTGAAATCCCCCCCTTAATGCAGCCCTCGCTCCGCTGGCCGTGGTGGTTATGGAGTTTGCCATGTTTATGATTTGGCCGCAGGCAGGCTCCTTATTAATGGGCCTTGAAAAGAGGGTGTGGAATGTCGAGGCGCCTTTTGTGCTTTTCTTGGGGAGGAAACACACAGAAATATCTACCTTAAAGTGCTCTGGGCTCCTTTAAAGAGAAGTAAATCCATGGGCGGGTGCTTCCTAGGCCCCACTGGGGAGGAGACGCCTCTGGCACCTGTAAGGTCTCCAGTTCAGGATCCATGAAAGTTGGGAGAAGGGGCTGGATTTCTCTGCTCAGGTCTGTACACTGTTGGACCCACCAGAATTGACAAGAGGCCACGGGGCTTGGGGATCAGCTCCTATTTTAATCCCTCTCCTGGTCAAATCACTAGACCTTGGGGGGCCTGGGTCAGATCCACTCCCCAGGCTTACCAACTCTGGACAGGCCACCGCCCTCTCTCCCAGTCCATTTAACAAGCACTTCTTGGAGTGGCCTTACAGAAGTATCCTCCATGCTTGGCATCCTCTGGGCACTAGGGCATAAAGAGCAGGAGGGCAGAGGCTGTGCCACAGTGGTTGTGAGGTCTAGTGCACCTCTGAGCCTCACCTTCAGGGCATCCTCTGCAAAACCGCCCACCTGCAGGTGAACAGGCACTGCATGTGGGAGGAGAGGCCAGTGGTCCGCATTGCCCCTCTCCAGAGAGATGAGTAAGAATTGTGCAATGTGCAACGTGCTTGTCGCCTCACAGTTTCCACAGCTTACTGTACATACACTTGCTCTTTGCAGCAGAGGCTTTGGTTAACACTTTTTGTAAGTGAGGACCCTGGCACGGAAGCTCAGCACTGTTCAGTGATGGCCTGGACCACAGCAGGTGGAGCTGCTGGCCAATAGACAGGCATTGTGGCCCTCACATGCTCAGACAGCCGATTCCCATCCTGGCCGCTCACCAGCTCTAGGGTTGGGCAAGTTAATAATGTCTCCTGTGAACCCTGAAAGGAAAAAAGGAAAAAAAAAAAAAAAAAAGCAGAGCCTAGCAGCCATCTCTACACAGGGGCCTCTCAGCAAACGGCCCTTCACAGAGAATCCTTTGTGTTAGACCAGTGGTCGGCAAACTGCGGCTCGTGAGCCACATGCGGCTCTTTGTCCCCTTGAGTGTGGCTCTTCCACAGAATACCACGTGGGGGCGTGCACATACAGTGCAATTGAAACATCGTGGCCCATGCACAGAAGTCGGTTTTCGGCTCTCAAAAGAAATTTCAATCGTACTGTTGATATTTGACTCTATTGACTAATGAGTTTGCCGACCACTTTGCTAGACTGCCTGCCTGCCTCTGCACAGCAAACTATGGCTCTGAGCTAAACTGCCACCTGCACTGTTTCTGCCAGGTGAGCCAGCCCTTACAAAGGAGTTCCTGGAATCCATTCTCAACCAATAAGATGAGGCTTTCTCATCCCCATGACCAATCAGAATGGCTCTATTCTGACCAATCAGAGCAGTGCCTTTGCACCAATCAAACTGTGAGGATTCGGCATTCTCATTTGCATGTGGTCAGACCAATCAGGAACCAGGGGTGGGGACTTCTGTCTATATAAACCACTCCCCTCCAGCTCTGGGAGCACACTTTCCACCAAATGTGGTTCCTTGGCTGGAGCTGAGACACCAAAGACTTCTTCTGAGAGGAGCTGAGCTGCCTATCTAAGAGGGGCAGGCCGAGGCAGCCACAGTGCTGTGCTGTGTTCGCAGCCATGCTGTATTACCATTGAGCTGTTTGCACAAAATAAAGTTTCCTCTGCACTGCACCCCAAGTGGGGGATTCCTTTTGGCATTGAATTGGCACCAGTGACCATCAGTTGACATTCCTAAGCTCATTTCTTTCTTAGGTTAACAAATAGCAATAGAATTGCTTGCTTCATAGAGTTCATTTGTCAATTAAAGAACGCAATGCATGCCTGTTTACCAGACAATGCATAGTACATGCTCAGTACACCCAAGTTCAACTCCCCATTTCTTTCTACTGCTGTGTCTCATACACTGACGTATCCCACTGATATTAAAGCAGTGGTAGCCAGAAGAGAATGGGCACCTTGAGGTCTTGCTGTAGATACTCAGACCTTGGCTCTGGGGTCACCTGGTGGCTGGTGTCATCCATGCCCTCCTTGTTTGGCACTGTCTACTGTGTGCTCAGAATTAAGGGGCCTGTGTGGGCCTGGAATTCCAAAACCCACAAAGCAGTCATGTGGGTCCCCCCAGTGTCATTCTTCATCCATGCTGGGCCTTGCCAAGTCATATGACCCAGCGGAAGGGCCTTATTGCCCCTGACCGGACATCCTGAGTAGCCTACTGAGTTAAAGAAAAAAACATCCAGCAGTGAGGAATAGGGAGGGAAAAGGCCAGCTGTGAGAGCCGAGAGCCGATGCTGAACTTGCCAGCTCCCTGCTCTTCGTTTGCTAGTTCCTCTCCGGATCTGGGCCTTACCTACATCCCAGCAGCTGAGGTCTGAATGAAGGTGGGAGTGCCGTCCAGCGGGATCAGGACAGCAGTCAAGCAACCCAGATGCACTGCAACCCTGACTGAGTTGCTGTCACCGCAGTGACTGGGGCCTGGACCCCAGTGGGCAGCTGGGGCCGGGCTGCTGGGGGGCGTTAGGGCAGCCCTAACCCAGAAAGAGCTCCCAGCCATCCTCTCTCCTACAAGCTGCTCCACTTCTCTGTGAAGAGACTGCCTTCCCTCACTTCAAATATGGGGAAGGGGAGAGAGGGAGCAGGGAGACCCAGCCTTCCTTGAGCCCAGTCTATCCTTCTCTCCCAGGTCTATTTACAGGAACTAGTAAATTCACCAGCCCTGGCCTACACTAATTCTGTTGAGTTTCAGTCACTTGTGATTGTAAAAATTGACTAATACAAAAATCCTAGCAAAAGGTTTGTAGTCATGCTGCTCTAACAAGCTGGTGGAATTTTTATATTCCTGCTGTTTCCATTATGAATGTTTCTTAAAATTACATTTCCTCTAAAACCAGGCCAAACCACTAGTCTGAAAGATCTCCCGTAAAACTGCACTGGCCACCCTGAGAGTTCACAGAGGTCCCACCCACCCAGCCTGTCCAAGCTGGCCACCAGCACAGGGTCCCTGCAGTGTGCGCGGGCCTTCTCCCAGTCCATGGTCAGCACCTCCCCTGGCCAGCTCCCCTCCTAACCAAAAGCCCTTCCTGAGATACAGCTGGGCAAGACAAGGCTTCACTGAGATGGATGCTGTGATGGGCCACAGGTTCCCCTTCCGGCCTGAAGACTTATTTTCCAAGCATTAAGTGCCACTGGCTGATGGCCACCTGGCAGCCGCCCTGTCAGAAGCTGAGCTCCCCTGGAGAGAGCAGCCTTGCCCATGGCCATGCCCCTTCCCAGAGCAGTGGCATCCAGCAGCCCACCTACCAGAAGCAGGAGGGCCCTGTTCCTTCAGGGTCAGGGTTCCTAGGCGATTGAACAGGCCCCTTTTAAGGCTGCATAATAGTTTAACTTCTCCCTCTGCCCATCCTAATTCCTTTCCTCCATTCCTCAGGTATGAGCCATGAGAGGACTTGGTGTATGTCACAAAAATACACGATAAAGGACATAGTCTCTGCTCCCGATTGCTAAGGTCAAATCTATCCTCCAGGGCTCAAGGCCTCTCAGGGCTCGGTTGCCTCCAGAACTCAGCAGCATTCCCAGCTGTGGGCCAACCATGGAGGTTCAAGTCACTCTGGAGAGGTCCTGCTGGAGCTGGACTGGCTGGAATCGCTGGCTGAGGGTGTCCAGAGAAAGGAGCAAAGAGACATTAAGCTGTAGGTGGAGGGGCGGGAGGGCTGCAGGGGACATTCTGGTTTCTGGGCAGGCCCTTCGGCATGTGTTTGAGACTGTCAGAGGGGGAGCTCTTGGTGCATGTCCCCCTGGTGGTGCAGGTGAGGAAGTGGGGCCCACCCCACGCTGCACAGGGAAAAGCACAGCTTCTGCCTTGGCAACTAGAAAGTGGGCACTTCGGGAGGTGTGGAGCTCAGCCCATGCCACTGATGGCAACTTTAGGGTTGCCCCAGCAGCACATCCTCGAACATCTAAGAGTCAGGGACATGAGTGAGGGGCAGAGCTGGACATCTGGGGCTCCTCAGATGCCCTCAGGAGCAGGGGCATTGTGAGGTGGGGGCTTCAGTGAAGGGAGGAGAGTTTCCATTTCCTGCAGATGCCAATCCATTGTACCCACTGGCTGGGAGAGAGGGGCTCCAAGGCCTAAAAATGTTTCCATACTCTTTGCTCAGACACTCAAAGTCTCTGACCTGGTCACAAGCTGCTCCCGTACCTGCTATTCCACTAAATCATGCCCCTTGCTGCCCCCAGCATGCCTCTCACTGTCCTTACCTTGTCCTCTGCCCCCCCCCCCACCTCCCAGCCCCTTCTCTCCAGTCTTTAGACCTTCGCAGTGTTTGACATTTGGCTCGAATATGCCCTTGTGAACCCTGAGAAAGAAGACATCTATTAAGAATGGCTCCTGGTGGCTAACTGGACTCAAATTTAAAAAATCCTATATAATAAAGAGGGAATATGCAAGTTGACTGCCACTCCACCACAAGATGGCTGCACCCAGAGGCCGAGTTCCCATAACGAGCCTTAAGGAGCAATCAGCAGGGACCTGAGGCTGCGCTCCCCAAGCCCCTATGGGGCTTGACAGGGGACCTCAGGCCGCACCCCCCACCCTGGCACCAGGCCTGGGGACCTCAGGCTGTGCCCCCCACCTGGCAGGGCTTGACGGGGGACCTCAAGTTGCACCCCTGCCCCAGCGCCAGGCCAGGGGCCCTGAGGCTGCACCCCCCACCCCTGCCCGGCAGGGCTTGACAAGGGTGGGACTGGTCGGGTCTGGATCTAGCCCAATGTGGGGGAGGTGGCCGGGTCTGGGTCTCACCTGATTTTGAGCTGCACGTGGGTGGGCGGAGACTTGCCTCTGGGTCACATGGTGTGCCCCAGACTCTGAAAGGAGGAAGATTTTCATATACATTTTACTGATTTTCTTTCATCTCTGACACTTCTATTATAGAGAAAGGGCAAATAGCAATATTAAAATATTTCCTCTAATTAATCCCCCTTTAATGTGCACAAATTTCATGCACCGGGCCACTAGTAATAATAATAAATTAAAAAAAAAAAAACAGCCTAGTAACCATTTCTACACAGGGGTCTCTCATGCAAACTGCATTTCTTTTTTTCTTTTTTTTAAATATATTTCTTTATTGATTTCAGAGAGGAAGGGAGAAGGAGAGAGAGATAGAAACAACAATGATGAGAGAGAAACATTGATCGGCTGCCTCCTGCACACCCCCCACTGGGGATCAAGCCCACAACCCAGGCATGTGCCCTTGGCCGGAATTGAACATGGGACCCTTCAGTCCGCAGGCTGATGCTCTATCCACTGAGCCAAGCCAGCTAGGGCCAAACTGCATTTCAGGGAGAGACCTGCACTGCCTGCCTGCACTATTCCTGCCCTCTGAGCCAGCCGGTATAAAGGAGTTCCTGGAATCATTACAACCAGTAGAACTGACACTTTCCCCCTCCAATCAGAGCTGTGTACCTCAATCAACCGGGGAGGTTCCATTCTGACTAACCAGGACAGTGCCTGTTTGGCCAGTCAAACTTTGAGGATTTGGGGTCCTCGTTTGCAGGACAGGCCAATCAAAAACCAGGGAAGGAAACTTCTGTCCATATAAACCAGCTCCCCGCTGCCTCTGAGAGCACACTTCCCTTTGCGCCTAAGACTGGAGACTGTGTCTCCCTGGCTGAGCTGGAGCCCGCAGATGTCTCATCAGAGCAGAGTGGAGCACACAGGAGGAGCCGAGCTGTCTAGCTGGAGAGGGGCCTGGCCCAGCCTCCTAGCTCCAGTGCTGCCTCTCAGCCGTGATGTTTAAAGTGTTCTTCCCCACACCCCAAATTGGGGATTCCTGTTGGCATTGAATTGGTGCCAATGACCATCGGTTAACACCCTTGTTCATCCAACTGTTCAGAGTGCCCTTGAGTTTGCCTCCCCACTGCCTTCCACCATCCCCCCTGCTCCTCTCCTGGGGCACATGTGTATTCTTATTGAAATTCAAGACCCCAGGCCCAGTACACTGAGAAGGCCCCTCCCCGCACCCAAAGAAGGATTTGTACAGATTGAAGGGAAGAGAGAGCCTAGGTTTTGTAGTTGAGTGTGAGTTCAAATCCCACCCATTCCACTTACTGGTGACAAACTCCCTGGGCCCCAGTCTCCTCAGCTATGACAGAGGGATGTGCAACCACACACAGGCATCAGCTGGGCTCTAAGGACTGTCCTTCAGGCAGTATGGGAAGTTGGGTTGTTCATTTTGACTTCTGCATGAAAACCATAGCCTTAGGGGTCAGCTCCCACCAGGATCTCAGCCACCTCTGAAAGGAAAGGAGGAAGAGCCCAGGAGACCCCTGGGAGGAAGTGTGCCCTCACCACTGCAGGGCACTCAGGATGCACTGGGAGCAGCAGGGCCAGTCTCGGGCCCAGGTGTGATTGCTGGGACTGGAGACATGGCAACACCAAGATGACTTGGTTTGTGTGGTCTCTCAGGGAAAGCAAGTACATGGAGGGTGGAGAGAGAAGGTCAGGGCAGCTTTTGAGCACCCAAAGACAGGGGAAGAGGTGCCTTTTCTGGTCCTTCCCCAGATAGGTCCCAGAATGAAGAGGGTTTAAGGGGAGGAGCATAGAGCCTCTTATGGCTGCTGGCCGGCCTTTCTCGCCATCAAGCCACTCTCCTTGAGCCAACTTCCCAAGGCAAAAAGTGTGGGGCTCACACCCATGCTGGGCTCCAAAGCACCCCAAATCTGCAGCCACAGAAGCCAAATGGGTCCTGTCCCAGGGCTGGGTGTTGGGTGTAGACTGTGGCTGGCTGCTGAGCATGTAGTTTTTCTTCTCGGCTTTCACTGAGCTGAACTTCCCATCAGCTCAGCAGTTCACTGGGTCATGCAGTGGACACCAGTCCCAGGCCTGTTGCGGGGATGGAGTGGCCAGGCCAGGGAGGCCAAGTCTCTTTCCTGGAGCACACTGGGTGCCATCTCCTCTCCAGGCATGCACCCCACATGTCCTACTGAGCCTGAAGTGGGGAGCAGGCCACAGTGAGGCCTGGCAGGTGGCTCTCTGTCCAGTGAGGATTCTTCCTTTTTCTTATCTGCAAACTAAACACATCTATCATCTGGTAACCTGGTAGAGGTCAAATGTTGAGATAGAGGTCAACTTTGCACATAAAGAGCACTTATGCCATTCTGAATAAATATGTTTCTTTCTTTTTGTTTTGTTTTTCTTGGTCTCCTGTCATTCCCAGAATCAATCCAGCTGATCACAGCCTGGGCTACCTCCTGGACCCAGATATACTCTGGGGCAAGAAGTGGCACACACCTGAACTGGCTGAGTGGAGGGAGGTAAGAAAAGGGCCTGGGTGGAAGATGACTGCACTTGTTCAGGGATGGTGGGGGCAGTCCCCACACCTGCCCTTGCCCTCACTGCTCTTCCCGGGGTCCTGGAATCAGAGGCTTGTTCCAGCAAGTGGACTGACACTCTCTTCTTTCAACTGAGATGCCATTCCTGGAAAATATTCCCTCCCTGGTCCTCCTCACAGGCTCTACCCTTTTTAGGGGTTCTTTTGACCTTTCCCTCCCCCTCCCCCAATGCTAATAGAGCGGGGCCCTGGGTAAAGAGACCAATTTATCTTCACTCCCATCTCCCTTGGATCTGTGGCCTGCAGACATGCTGGTTCTCTCTGAAACCATGATTACCCAAATTCCAGAGGTTGTGGCTTACAGAAAACAAACTCCCATTTAAGAACCTGTTGAGGGGGCCAAAGCAACAAGGGGGTAAGTAAGGGTGAGCAGTGGGGGTTCAGAATCTATTTCCTTTGACAGCAGGTTTGAGACCAGTTGTGTGCAGACACCTGCCTGAAAAGTCCATGTTGAGACTAAGGTGGCTTCAGAACCACAGGGAGCCTTGCAGGAGCCAGACAGTGGCAGTTGAGAGGGTATTGTTTTTCCAGGGTCTTGCTAAGGTCAAATCTAACACTGAATGAGCTGCTCCTTCCTCATGGCACTTCCAGTCCCCTCAACATCTGCATCAGCCTGTAGACATCATGCAGCTGAGGGTGTGACAACACGCAGAGCCTGCATCCCTACCTGGGCAACCTCCTGGATCTTTGAGCCTTGGATTTCTCATGGGCAAAATGGGATGAGAACTCTGCCTCGCTTCAGTTCAGTAAGATAGAGAAATGTACGTGATTGCTGCTTGGTAAACCAACAAGAGCTGTAATTGAGAATAGGGCACCCATTTCAAAAATATATAATAATACATGCCACATCTTCCTTACACAATCATCTATTGAAGCACACTTTGCTTGTTCCCATGTCTGGGCCTACCTGAATAATGCTGCAATGAACATAGGAGTATGTATGTCTTTGCAAATAAATGTTTTCAAATTTTCCAGGTAGATATCCAGAAGAGAAATTGCTGGGTCATGTGGCAATTCTATTCTTACTTTTTTGAGGAACCTCCATAATGGAATACTGCTCATTCATAAGAAAAGATGAAATACTGCATTTGGGACAACATGGATTGATCCAGAGAATATCATGCTAGGTGAAATAAGTCAAACAGTAAAAGTCAAGAACCATGTGATTTCACTCATATGTGGGATATAAAACGGAAAGCAACAAATGAAGAACAAGACAAACAAAAACTCATAGAGACAGACAACAGTATGGTGGAAAGGGATGTGGGGGGTACTAAAGGGTAAAAGGAGTCAGATATATGGTGATGGAAGATTGACTTTGGGTGGTAAATGCAATGCAATATACAGATAATGTATCATAGAATTGTATATTGGAAGTCTATATAATTTTATTAACCAATGTCACCCAAATACATTTAATTTAAAAAATCAAATATGCCCAGCCACCACTTATATATGTTATAAATATATATGTGGTAGGACAAAAGTAGGTTTACAGTTGTGTATACACAAGTTTATTCTTGCATTATTACTTATTAGCTATTATATTATTTTTCACCAACAATAGTAAACCAACTTTTGCCCCACCCTGTATAATATGTAAATGTAATATAACACACAGGCCCTACCATGAGCCCTGGTTTGAGTCTAGTCTGCACTGCCAGTTCACTTCATGTTCAGAAGTCTCTTCTCGCTCCGAGCCTGGGCTTCTGCATCTGAAGAGGGAGGTGAGCACCTGATCCTATGATGCTGCTGGGAGCCAGGCCAGCTGCAGGTGTGTCCTGTCTATGCAATGACTGAACCTGTCTGACATTTGGCCAAGCTGAATATTGCAGTGGTCACTGCACACAGGACCCACAGGCTAACTGTGGCTGCCTCGAGAGGCAGCTTGGTGCTTGTTCCCTGGGGAGAGACATAATTTTAAGCTTTGATTTCCCTTCAGACTTTACTAGTAAGTTCTTTGTCAGCTCTAATGAGCTCTTTCTGCTGAGGTTGCATGAGATGGCCATGCTGCTATGACTATTCGCTCTGCATGGTGGTATATCAAAGAGATGGGCCTTCGGAGAGCTCTGGGACACAACATGGCCGAGAATTGCACCAACCCGTGGTGCTGCTGAATCAGGTGCAAACCAAAGCCATCCATCTGGTTGATAATGGCCTGGTGTGCAAAGACCCTCACTCCTTCCGGCCACGACAGTGCAATGTGCTTTTCTTGGCATGCTCTGGGCAGGGGTGCCTGACTCCTCCTGAGTTATGAGCCCTGGAGGTTGGGCTTCCTGCTCAAAATCTCAACTCCAGTCAACTGGTAGACAGAATTATACCCACACTGACCTGCTGAAGAAGCCACAGAAGTAAATATTGCCTCGGGTCAGATTCCCTCCTGGAATCTCAGAAGTTTGTTGAAAGCTGCGGAGACAGGGGTAATACATCACCACCACCCGCCTCTGTTTACAGCCGGATAATGACTTTTATGACTGCCTCTCTCCATCCTGAATATTTGTTTTATTGCCCCTATAGGGAGATTTTTCCATTGGCAAAAATCATCCGATGGTTTCAGTCATGTTAACAACTGCTCATTAAATGCAGAGGTAAACAGAGAAACAAAGTCTTTTTTATTTGCTTTTTTCTTCTTTTTTTTGAAATTTATGAAAGAAAACCATGGGTTGGGCACTAGAGAGTAAAGAGTGCTCAGATGTCCTCTTTGGCTCCTGCCTGGGAGGGCGCCTTAAGAGGTTCTTCCTGCCCTTCAGAGAGGCTATACCTTCAACGAGGACCAGGGCAAAGGTTTCAGTCTGTGTCAAGCTGGGTGAACTGCACGTTTTGGCCCCTTAATGCTCGATTATTCTTCCCTTGTGGTCCAGAAAATAGGAGGCACATTTTTCTGTCCCTGGTGGAAATAAGTCTCAGGGCTGGAGCACCTAGAGATGATTGCTGTGAAGTGGTCAGAGGGGAGAGCCAGGTGGATTGGTGGGTGGGTGGATGGATAAATGGATGGATGGATGGATGAATAGATGGGTAGATGGATAGACAGGTAGATGGTTGGATGAATGGATGGTGGCTGAGTAGAAGAATGGATAAATATGGATGAATGGATGAGTGAAAGGGTGGGTGAATGAATAGAAGGTTAGACTGGAGATTTATGAAGCAAATGTAGCACCTTTTGGTGACACAGCCTAGGGCTCTGAAGTACTGAGGCAAAACTTGAGTACTTTTGAAAGACAAAGGAAGTAGCAGCAATCAATCAGCCTGGCTGGGAGCACAGAAACGTCATCCTGGGAATCTAAGAAGAGAATGATTGCTGGAAGCTGGAAACCAATTAGGCTGCATGGGTGAGACCCAAATTCCCAGTCAGCATCCTGGATTGCATCGTCTAAAAAGAAAAAAAGAGGGAGGAAGGGAGGGAGGGAGGGAGGGAGGAAAAGCAAGCCTAATTTTCAAATATCCCAAACAAAAATATCTTAACATTAATTTGTTTAACCTCCCCATATGCTTTGGAGCTTTGAGGTGGGGAAATGGGTACCTTACAGATGCTGAGCAATGCTCCCTACCTGAGTCCATCTCCCACTTACATGCCCTGGGCCAGACTGCCCATAGGACCAGTCTTTGCACTTGACTCATCGTGGGGATGATGGCTTCTCCTTTTCTATACATGGCATGTGTGCTGCCTAAAACAGAAGGCAGGAGCGTCAGGAGCTGGGCTTCACAATCATGTTCCCCATCAGGAGAGATGAGGGCTAGTGCTACTTGGGGGTGCCTCTTCTGGTCTCAGGCCTGACCAGGACTATCTCTGAAGGTCACAGTTGGGGTTAAACTGCTGATAGCAGAGGGAGAGTAAAATGAGATCCTTCCCGTGCCGCTTAACTGCATCATTTTCCAACATAAGAAACACTGCTGTAATACAGTGTAAGAACCCCCCTGCTGAGAAAGTGGGCAACTCCAAAACGCCTTCCCAGATCCTTCCTACCCTCGGCCCGTGTACTGAAGGCCCAGGCAGAAAGCCCGCAAAGTGGGACCCACTGTGTTGGGAAGAGCGTAGACTTTGGAGAAGGGTTGCCAGACTCAGCAAATAAAAATCCTGGACACCTGGATAAACTTGAATTTCAGATGAGCAACGAATGATTCCTTTTAGTATAAGTATGTCCCATGCAATATTTGGAACACATTTACACTAAAAAATAAAAAGGGTCATTTATCTGAAAGTCACATTTCACTGGGCATACTGTGTCTTCTATAACAAACCCACCCTTTCGTCCTTCACCAGGAGGCGTCTCCCTCTGAGCCAGGCTGCGCTGATGTCATCCTGACTCTGCTGAAGGGCAGCTGTGGGACTCTGGCTCCCAAATCTAAGGAGCAGGGCTAATGTTAAATCCACCTCCAGGTGGATGCGGGGATAGAGGAGGTGGAAGGTGTGTAAGTCTGAGCTACTCCTGTGTAAATGTTGCATATCCTCCCAAGACTCACAGTTCCCATCACCTGGGTTTACTGTAGGGGCTGATGCTTGTTTCAATTCTACAACCTTTCATGGAGCCTCAGATGCTGACATCAGTCTGCCCAGAGGCAAGGGTAGCAGGAGAGAGGGGTGGGGTTAAGAACCACAGAGCAAATCTGGACCTGACTCACTGTTTTTGTGATGGGGTGCAGGCAGAGTTGAGGCAGAGTGTGAAAGCTAGTGTCGGGGCTGGAGTCACAGCCCTGAACCCTCTGGGCCCTTGGGTCTCATTTGCCCTAGATTTACAGTAGTCGGCAAACTCATTAGTCATCAGAGCCAAATATCAACAGTACAACGATTGAAATTTCTTTTGAGAGCCAAATTTTTTAAACTTAAACTTCTTCTAACACCACTTCTTCAAAATAGACTAGCCCAGGCCGTGGTATTTTGTGGAAGAGCCACACTCAAGGGGCCAAAGAGCCGCATGTGACTCGCGAGCCGCAGTTTGCCGACCACGGCCCTAGAACATTAGCCCTGGTCATCCATGCTTTTGAAGAAGGTCCCAGAAAACACCACCCCTGCTTTCGGAATGTCTGTCAAGGCAAGGCCTTTGGGCACAGCCACCTTAGACAGAAGATAGGGCTTGCAGGATGTACCCGTTCAGCTAGGGGAGCTGTGCTCCCAGTGAGCAAGGACCAGCACAGGCCCTGCATGCAGGATCCCCGGCTCCGCTTCCCTGGGTCCTTCCCTCAGTGATGGCCTGGGGCTCACAGAACTTGGAGTCCATTTGGGATTGCATAGCCAGCCGACAGCTGCTGAGCCCTGGCCCCGGGAAAAGGACTCCAAGAAGCACCCTAGACCTCTGTCATGGAAGTGAAGTACATCCCTGCACAAGCTCCCAAGGCCTTGCTGATGTTCCAGAATCCAAAGACGCTGGTCCCAAAGACTTGTGCCATTGCCCCAGGAAGCTCTGCCCTGTTGGCCAGGGTCTTACGCCACTCTGAGCCTGGGACACCTTGACTTCAAAGCTGAGATATTAGGCAAAGAAGCAAATGTGACAAATTCAGAGCAGGCAAGCTACAGTACTATGTAAATATCTTCCCATGGTCCTTCTCTGTACCAAGGGGTTTCATACCTAGTATATCCCAGTACCGACTCTGAGAGCTAGTATACCCATTCCACAGACGACAGCATTAAGGTTCTGAGGATTTGTCCTCTTTGTCCTGGGGCCTCCTGATTCCCAGGTAGGACATCTACCTACTCATGAATTCCAATGGGAGATGTTAAAGGTCAGAGAGCAGAGGTGGGTGGGTAGGATGCAGCTCATGTAGCTGTCTCCTGCTGTGCCCCTCCTGGCCACACTCAAACCTGGGAGAAGGACTCACAGTTGGGGTGGAAGTGACATGGGTACCCAGGGCCGGGGCTGAGATCTCATGAGTCCTCACGCTCTTCCTAGGACCTGAGCTCTCCTTAGCGAGGTTTCTCTCGTCTCACCTGGAAGACAGGAGTGAGGAAGATGCCATACCTCCCTCATTTTACTACTCTGGGCCCAAGTGGTTTGTTTAAAAAGGGGGAAAACCCTGGCCAGGTGCTCACTGGGTTGGAGCATCGTCCCATACACCCAAAGGTTGTGAATTAGATTCCAAGTATGGGCACATACCTAGGTTTCAGGTTCAATCCCAGGTTGGAATGCATACCAGAGGGAAGCAACCATTCTCTCTCTCTCTACCTCTCTCTCTTTCCCTCCCTCCCTCCTTACCTCCCTCCCTCCCTCCCTCCATTCCTCTTTCTTTTCTTTTTCTCTAAAAATCAATAAAAACATATCCTCTGTTGAGGATTAAAAAAAGAAAATAAAAAATATAAAAGTGAAAAAAATAAAAGGAGGGTAGAAAGTGTTAACTAATACAAAAAATGTTCTTTAAGCATCATTTTCAAACTTCAGATCATTTTGTTTCACTCATTTTTTATATATCCTCAACAGCCTACATTATTTCATACTATGGCAGTTCAGATCTAGTTACTTTTTAAAATTTAATCAGATATTTTTAAAAAACTAAATCAATCCTAAGTGTCTGCTTTAATGTGCCAGACATATTTTTTCTTATTACTGTTAAAATAAATAGAAACAAACATAAATAAATACATAAATCTATATTTTTAAAAATAATGTTTTCCAAGTATCATCTAAAGTCATCTTGTTGGAAAACAATGATTTGGTGCAAACCTTCAACTTCGCACTGTTTCCTCCTCAAAAGCCCACCCATTGACTCTCAAGGATGGCACAGCCCAGGCCCAGGGCCGTGGGCAGGAATCTGGGGTTTAGAGATCGTAACACACACTCAGTCCATGCACTTGCCTTTTAACTCAACTGGCAGACGCCTGCCTCCCTCCCTTCTCAAACCCACAGGACAGGTGTCCTGAGGGGCAGCTGCTGAATGCTGAGTGGTGAGATCGGGGGCTCTCAAAGGGGAGGGGGCATTGCTCCAGTCTTGGTGAGGAACAGAGCTCCGGCAGAGAAAGAGAAAAAAGGTGAATTGAAGTCTTTCAAGCAGAGGTAGTGAGTGGCATAAGCAAAGGACAGGAGAAAGGGCATTGGGCACTGCTGCCCTGCATTTGGGGGTGCCCCGGTGGCTGAGCCCAGGTTAAAAAGGCACAGTCTGCTGGCCGGTGACCCCAGAGAGTTGGCCTGCACAGTTTTAAATTTAAATAGTTTGCCAACTGAAAAATTGTGGAGATTTTTATCTAAAACACAGATCCTTGGCTTTCCTATTAAGATCAGTCCCCTTTCTGAGCTCAGCTCCTTGTTTCCATAGCACTTAATGACCTTCGATCTTCTATAAACTCTATGCTTAATTGCTTAGGTTTAGTGCCACCCCCCTCCTCACCCCCCTCCCCGCCCCCGCCATGTAAACTCCATGAGGACAGGGGTTTTGGGCTTCCTTTACTAAAATATTGTGGTATTAAAGGCATGTGTCTGGCACTAGTAGGTGCTCAGTAAGTATTTCAGCAAATAAACAGTGGAGGTGGTGGGCTCTGGAGTGTAGGTCCTGGGGTTTCAGGCACCGCCAGCCAGGAGGTCCTGGCTCCCATCTGCCCCTGCCACGCAGCCTCTCCCGCACTGGTTTAGGGGGTAAGAAGGAAGCAAGCCTGAGGCTTTGACTTTTGATTTGGTCAGACTGGCAGGTGAGGCACCCCGCAGCTCACGCCAGGTTCTGGACTCCTGGTGTGCCCCTAAATCCTGGCCCGGCCGAGTTTATCCAGCAACACAGGGATGTGGGGAAGAGCCTTAGCTTGATCCTCTAAGAACCCCGCCCCATTCCCCCAGACTGGAGGCAGGGGGAGCGACCTAGGGGGAGGACGGGGGAGACTTCACCACCAGAGGGCGCCCGAGCAGAGCCAGCCGGTGCTCAGTGCTGTTGGCAGCAGGCCAGGGCTCAGAGCTCTGAGGCGACCTGCTCCAGCTCTCCCACAAAGAGATGGAGGCCGGCTTGAGGGCCGACTTATCCACTGGATTGTTAGTTCTTCACAGGCAGGAACCAAGGCAGGGGGGTTCCAGGCTCCAGGCCCAGTGCCCGGAGTGAATGGAGAATGAGTGCAAGTTCACAGCGCATCTAATTGGGCAGAAAAGTAGTTTTGGAGAAAAAGACAAAAAGACACCCATCCCAGGACTAGAGTCCTGAAGCTGTAGGTTCCTGCTGAATCCCCTCGGATGGCACCGCGCTGGAGAAGAGCCCTGGCCCGTAGGCACGCCCATTTCCTCGGTGGTCCAGGCTGCTGGGCTCCTCCGGGACAGAGGCCTGCCCCACTGCGTGCTCCTTTGATGGACGCGGGGACAGAATCCACCCCACTATCTGGTTATGAGGGAAAGGGCAGGAGACATGGCCGGAGCCGCCTGTGGCACCAGGAAGGCCCCACACAGCGCTCTTCCCACCCCCACACTCCCCGTGGTACCTGCCGCACCCCTTTCCGCCCCACTGCAGCTACCTCAGTGCCCAGCCAGGGGCCGGGGGCCTGCCAGGAGCGCCTCCGTGCTGTTCTCCGACCAGAAAGGCCAATGCCAGCGGCATGTTAAGGGAGGGCAGAGGGGAAAGAAGAGGGTCCTGCAGGACATTCCCTGGAAGGGGGGAAAGCACTGAGGTGTACACAGTAATTCCTGGCTTCCATGTATTGAGTACAGAGGCCTTCTCCGTCAATTTCCCCAGCCTTACCCCAGGAATTGTGATTAGCCCATTTCTCAGTTGAGAAGACAGAGGTGCAAAGGGCTGAACTTTGTAGGAGCCACGGGCGATCTGCTTTTCTGTCCTTTGGGTGGCACATCTTACCTAGAGCCCCAGTTTTACAGTTGGGGAAACTGAGGCTGGGCTAGTAAGCAGTAGCGTTGGCTTGGGACGCGAGGGAGTTGCGTTGACTGCAAACACGGTCTCCTACCCTCTGAGGCCGAGCTTTTGGGGCCCCCTCAGTGGGCCTGGGCAAGAGGTCACCTCTAGGTCCTGCACTCCAAACACCATACACTCTTAGCTACTGCATCTGATGCAGCCTTCCCAGCCGGCCCTCTGCCCTAGGCTCCACCTGTTTTTTCTTTGATTCTCATTCGGACCTCGCCTTTGCACTCAAGTCTCCATCTGAACACTGGAAACAATACTCAGCCCTTCAGGCCAGCCTCACTGCGGGCCTGGTTCCTCACTGCAAGTCAGGCTTACAGAGGGCCCCGCAGACACCCGCGAAGGCCAAAGGCCTGGGCGCACCGCAGCCCGGGAGCACCCCTGGCGCGGAGGAGAGGTGGCAGGGAGGGGGCAGTTGGAGCGGCTCTGCGGACCAGACGCAGGTCCGAGCCCCCAGAGGTCTTAGAGAATTGGCTCCAAGCCCGCCCCTCGCCGCGCGTCCCGCCCCTCCCAGTCCCGCCCGCCCCCTCTAGCCTCTAAAGCATCGGGCGCGCCTCCCTGGCTGCCACACTTTCACTCTCTGCCGCCGCTTCAGCTCAGCGTCTGGCGTTGGTCCTCCCGCAGCAGTCACCAGTCCGTGCCATGGATGCCAAGATCGTCGCCGTGCTGGCCCTGGTGCTGGCGGCGCTCTGCCTCAGCGACGGTGAGTGTGCTTGCGGCGGAGGCCGGGCAAGGCACCTGGCTCCAGGCTCGGCTCAGGGCGCCGGGCTCCGCGCGGGGCCGCGACTCCTCTTCGCCGGCGCCTCCCGAAGCGAACCCAGTTCAAACTGCTCACTTCGCAGGGCGCGCTCCCTCCGGGTGCGGCGTCGAGTCCCGCGCACAGCTTAGCGCCGGGGCACTGCGGCTTTGCACTTCGCAGCCGGGCTCGGGTTCCGCGAGCGCGGAGCGAGGTCCTGCAGGATAACTGGGTGAGCGCGCCGCGGGCGCGTTTCTGAGTGGGCCCCGGAGAGGGGTGGCGGAGTGGGACCGAGTTGGAAGCCGGCGGGGGTACCCGGCCCTTGCCCATCCACCCCGGAGCTAGTCTTCCCGCGCCCGGCTAGCAGCAGCCCCTACCCCCAACCACCGCAGCACTCATACCACGCACCTTTCAGCTCCCTGTTGCTCAAGGGCTCAAAGGCTGGAGGCGCGATAGATCGGCGGGTGTTGGTGTAGGAAAGAGCTGTTTGCAAGCCTGACTCAAATCGCTTGTGGAGGCTGTGCGATCTGGCGCAGCAGCTTGGCGCTCCCTCCGCGAGAGGCCAGCTCTCATGCTGCAGCCACCCGGTACCGGAGCAGCTGTCGGGTTTGCACCACCCACCTGGCCGCGCTTCTACACAGCTCCGAGGTCCGAAGCGACGCGCCAAACCTGGGCACGCATCCAGCCATGGCCTCCTTGTCTCTTCACGGGGTCCCTCTAGAGAGGCGCTGGGGTCATCACAGTCGCATTTGCCCATGTTCCCAAAACACACCTGCAGAAATGCGCCTTTGTGCAGCCAGGGAACCGGCCACCTCAGAATGAGCTCTGCAACAAAGTTTACTCGCCAAGGCCTTAGGCCATTGTGCAAGGTGGTGTCCAGTTTCACCGGGAGAGCAAGAGAGCTTTTTTCTTTTGAATAGTGAGAGAATCTCCCTGTCCTGTCACAGGACACCACCGCTGCTGCAAACGAAAATAAACTTGCAAAAAAACAAAAACAAAGCCATGTTAGTAAGGCCTTGCTGCCTGTTCTGTTCTTGGCTGCGAAATTTACAACAGACTCTGCAAAGGGACGAAGGACACTCACTCTGAGGGCTCTGGTGCAGCTGGGGTGTGTGCAGGACCCGTCCTGGAGCACTCAGCAGGGTTGGGGGGGAAGACCCCTGCTGCCTGGTGGCAGGCAGTGGTGGGGGAACCAGCATGGGCAAGGTGAGCGTGCATGCAACTGGACCAGGCACGGGGGCCTGGGCTAATGGGTTCTTGGCTGACCCCTGGAAAGTGTCCTCTAAAAGTGTAGCGAGTTGCTGGTCAGAGCTGCAGAGGGACCAGATCAAAGGCGAGTTAAAAAGTTTCTCTGGCTGAAACAGTATCCTAGGCTGGGATCTCCACATTGACTCCCCAGGCCAGGGAGGCACTCTGGTTTGGGAATTAACAATTGAATGGTCTTGTGAGAGTGGAGGCGCCACCACACACCTCTCTCTCCAGAGAAATGCTGCTGCCCTAGTTGCAGAAAGGACTGGAATGCAGGGACTCAGGTCATTGAATCCCGGGCATCGCTGACCTGGGGGGACAAAGCCACAGACTCCTCCTGACCCTGGGAAGGGTTGGTTGCTTGCCCCTCTTGGCAGCCAAGTCTAGGGTTCTGGGCTCCAGGCTGGTCTGCTTCTCCTTGCATGCCCAGGCCAGGACACATTTTTTTTTAAAACTCTTGGGGCCTGTGTACCGATGCTGAGTTCCAAAGCTGCACTCCGTAGATACCCTTGTGCAGGCTCAGGCTTGGGATCCTGCCCTTCCTCCCCTGGTTGACCTCAGCCAAGAAGCTGGTGTTCGGGGTGTCCCAGCTTCCAGGGCTTACACCTAGGGTGGGCCCCATCCCCAGGCTTGCTTGGAGAGTCTGTCTCTTCATTAAAGTGGAAGGTTCTCTGGTAACTGCTCTGAAATAAAGCCAAGGTCCCAACCCTCCGTAACAGCTGGCTAATAGGTATCTTTCTTGTACATGCTGTCACACCCAAAAGAGTTGGGAAAGTTAGGAATAGTGACAAAAAGCTGTAGGAAAGGACACAAGTGGACGCAGCCCTGAGTTTTCTCCGTAAGTGCACTTGGACTCTGTCACTTTAAAAAACTATTGAGGCCCTAGCCAGGTAACTCCATTGGTTAAAACCTCATCCTGATATGCCAAGGTTACAGGTTCAATCCCAGGTCAGGGCACATATAAGAATCAACCAATGAATGCATGAATAAGTGGAACAACAAATCCATGTTTCTCTATCTCCCTCTCTCTCCCTTCTTCTCTCTAAAATCAATAATAATAATAATAATAATAATAATAATAAACTATTGAAATTCCCCACTTGATAGGCAGGCAACTGGGTCCTGGGAGCAGGAATAAGAATTGCTTTGAAGGAACAGGTAATCCCAGAGGATGAAGAGAGGGAGAGGAGCAAATGAGAAAGCCTGTGTTTTGAGTCCAGACTAGGCCTGACCTGCCCTGTGTGGAGCCAGGACACCTCCTTGGACACCGGAGAGCAGCAGCCCCTACCCCCACCCACCGCAGCACTCATACCACGCACCTTTCAGCTCCCTGTTGCTCCAGGATTGAGACCTATCTTGGCTCACCACAGTCCCAGCCCCTGCTCAGCTCAGCAGGACCCATGAGAATTCTAGGGAAACCTGGAGGCAGGCTGCTCAGAGGGGGACCTGGCTCCTCCTTTAGCCAGGTCCTGGGCTTGCTTGCTTTCCAGGTGATCTGGCTACCAGGCAGGGCAGAAGGGAGATGTCTGTGTGGTTGCTGAGAGCCAGGCCACATCAGGGACTTTCTGGGTTTGACCTGGGTCCCTGTGAAGGCTGCTCTGTGCTCTCCTGCACTGTGAGTCCCCTGAGCACTCGGAGCCGGGCTTCTTCCCTTGTTTCTCAGGATATTGAGTTTGGTTTGGGGAGGGGGTCTGCTCTTCCAGGACTTGGTGGCTAAATTGGCCACCCCATGCCATTTCTCAACTGCATGCAGCCTTTAGGAAAAAAAAAAAAAATGGAAGCAGCCCCTACTTTGCACACTTTCGTGTGGCTTCCCCAGCTCTCTTGCCCCAAAGTGCACAACTTCAGAACCAATGGGAGGCCTCTGGGAGCCCTGTAAACAGAGCACTTAAAAACACGTCTCCGGACTAAATATTCTCAGACATATATTTAAGCCCTGATGAAAGGATCCACAAATTCAAATGATTTGGGTTATTAAGTAGGGCTTGGATAAAATCTCCAGGAAAAGCCCTCGCAAATCCCCGCCTCCCAGGGCTTGCAATTCTAGACTTAAAGGGTAAGGGTGGGTTCTGCAGGAGCCCTTCACTAATTTACACTAATGAGCGGCAATTATGGCATTTTGCAAATTGGTGAATGTGCAAACAAAGATGTAATACAACCCAGGAGGCTGTAGGGTCCCTGCCAGGAAAGCCATATTTGACTCCACCCTGATAGTCTCCATGCCTCTGGGAAGAGCTGGAAAGAAGTAGGCCCATGTCCTGTCCTCTGGGGACGCCCAGGTAGGAAGCCAGGCAGGACTCCTTTGTGGCTGCCTGGGCTTAAGGTAAATGAGGCGAGAAGAGGGGTGGGGGAAGGGTTCGTGGAGGGCAGTAATCCTAGGAAGTTGGTGATGCTCCTGGGATGAGGCCTGTGCCAGAGGAGGGAGGAGCATGTGCTAGCGAACCTGGGTCTGAGTAGGGAAGACTTTCTCAGTTGGCTCTGGAGAGTTACTTCGCAAAGAATAGCTGGGAACCTCGGTGCCTCTGGCTGAAATAGGTCTCTCCTGTGATTAACATCCTTTATCTTAAGAAATCTAAGCAGGGACTGCTTATTGTCATTTTCCCACCCTCCCTCCTCCTAGGGTCCATCTCTCCACAGGTCCTCTTGGCCTCTGGCCCTGGCAAAGTTGAGTCTGAGCCCACAGTGCTCACTGTGCTGCCCATGGAGGAGGTCTTTGCCAGGATGCATCAGTGGCTCACCCTTCGCTCTCCATCCTACCATCCTTCTACCATCCTTTCCCAGCTGCACACCCAGATACATGTGCGTCTCTGAGGCCTGGCGGGATAATAACAAGTCTCCGCATGCTTATTTCCTCTAATAGGGAAGCCGGTCAGCCTGAGCTACAGATGCCCTTGCCGATTCTTCGAGAGTCATGTTGCAAGAGCCAACGTCAAGCATCTCAAAATCCTCAACACTCCAAACTGTGCCCTTCAGATCGTGTAAGTCTGAGCATCATCCTCCAGGAATGTATCTATTGGGCACAGTGACACCTAACTGGCGGACTCTGTAAAGCTAGAGAAATGACACGTGCCAAGGCCTTGAACTTGGCATAATTAGAGGCAGCTGTTATTACCACAAGGCCTCTGAGGGCAGCACCAGGCAGGAGTTTCCAAAGCCACCCTTCAGTGCCCGCTGTGCCCACAGTGGCCCTTGCCTCTTCTTTCTAAGCCTCTTCCCTCTGGCACAGGAAGTGGCCGTGCCTCTGGACTAGAGAAACACTGGCCTCCCCAAAGTTTGTGCTCAAGTTCAGGTCTGGCAGACACAGAATTAGCCCACAGTGGCACCCAGATTTGAACTTCCATCCACTCTGACCCTAGGCTTACTTTTACTTCTGTCTTCCTTGTACCGTCAAGATGATTCACCAAAACAAAAATCTGCTGTTCCTCTCCAGTTACCCTCACAAGCTCCCATAACCTTGCAGATAAAGTCCTACTTTTGTGCCCCTACATCTGGCCACAGGCTTCTTGAGTGCCCTGTCTCTTGCTCTTCCTTCTCAGGCTCTGTGTTCTGTTTCCCTCAAATCCCAGCCCCAATGATTCCTATGGGATTCTGCCTCGCCAGCACCTGGCTCCAGGGGGGGTCCCACGTGGGTGGCGGGTGTGCAGATGCGCAGGTGCACACCCCGCCTCTCCTGTCTTTCAGGGCCAAGCTGAAGAACAACAACAGACAAGTGTGCATTGACCCGAAGTTGAAGTGGATTCAGGAATACCTGGAGAAAGCTTTAAACAAGTAAGCCCAACAGCCAGAAAGGACTTTCCACTAGAGCCTCTGGAGGAAAGCTAAAACTGTGTGAAAGTCCTGAGCGGGCAAAGGTGTGGGGAGGAAGGCCTCCGTGGTGAGGGCCAGGCGTGCTCGTGGGGCAGTGCATTGGCCTGGGCACGGGCGGGAGGTTTGCCCAGCATGTAGACATCTGCATTTATAGCCTATGGTACGATATCACAGCTTATATTCATTCACCCGGACCCTTGCACATTGGCTGTTTTACAGCTGGGGTTTTTCTGAGAAATTGTATTATCGCAACAGCATTTCCCACCAGTCACTTCCCCTGTGATCATCACAATCATCATCATTCTCGTTATCCTTTTTAAAGTCAATGATTACTTAATATCTGTATTTGGTTTGCTTTGGGTTTTTCCTTTTCTCCCCTGGGGAGTCTGGGCACAGTCAGGTGATGGGCAAGCATGGAGCTCAGAAAAGTGGCCTTCCTCCGAAAGCGGAGGCATGGAGGGAGACTGGGGGCTCTGGTGGGGCACACCCCTCCTGGAATGAGGGTCCAGGGCAGCCCTCAGACACTGACCATACTAGACAGGTGCCAGCACCTCCTCTTTCAAGCTCAGTGCATGGACCTCTGGGCTCCACACAGAAGCCATCACTGGGGACTGTGCTCAGAGACCCTCTCCTGCCATTCCCTGCCTCTCTCTCCTGCCAGAGCATGCTTTTACCTCGCTCCCGCTCGCATTTCCCTCCTCTCGGGGAGGAGGGTGACCCTGGGGCTGCGGCCCGCAGCGCCCTCCTCCCCGTGCCCTCCCTCCTGCTCAGGCCCTCTGTGAGAATCTGCTCCAGCCTCCCCCAAAGTGGGGCTGCCCTCCCGGGGCGTGGGACCCCCATGTCCCCCCTTCCCGTGAGAGACAAGTCTCTGCAAACTCAAATGCAGTTCCAATCTGAGAGCTTTCTTGAAGGAATCTGGTTTCAGTGATTGCCTCTGAGGCATGTGTGCCCCGAGGCGCTACAAATGCTAAGTTTTCTGAAACCTGAGGTGAAAATTAAATGAATGAATGAGCCTCTTACCATTAACTCCTGCTTCTGAAGCCACAGCAGCTCAATCCGAAATGCTGGCAAGGTGAAATTTCCACCCATGAATGTGATCCACAGACGGGCCTGGCGGTGTTTATAACGTTTTGCAAGGCATTTTTTTTATATATTTTTGTGCACACTTTTTAAAACATTTCTTTATAAGACAAATGTATTTCAGAATATATTTATACTCAAACAATTCCCACGTTTGAAGTGGAGCCATATGAATGTCAGTAGATACATTTCTCTATTATCTTAAACTACTGGCAGTTTGTAAAGAGATACATAGAAATGTGATGGAAGCTTTTTAATGTTGGCCACAGTGTATTTTTCCACTTGTACTAAGATTGTATCGAATGTGACATTATATGCACTAGCAATAAAATGCCAATTGTTTCATGGTACAAGCATCCTACTGTATGTGGGAATTTATTGTCCTGAAGTAAACCCGTTAGCTGTTAGACATGGAGCTCTTACATGTTTCCTGCCTTCGTGACGCTGCGCCGGCCGCGGGTCAGGTGCTGTGGGTCCCTCCTCCCGAGTTCCCGTGTGAGTACCAGCACATGGGCCTCACTCAGGAGCACATGAGATCTGCGACTCAAGTTTTTGCGTTTGGTTTTTGTTTTTAATCCAATGGAAGCGGCGGTGCTAGTTTTCTGGAGAATAATATTTGACTCACTAATTCCTCTTCCCCTTCCTTCTTTCGGTTCTCCTAACATCCCCACGTAATCTCTAGAGACTCAACCCTTATAATATCCAGCTCTCACATTTTCCCATGTAAAACTCCCATCCTTCCAGCCCATGGTTAATATCAAGCTTTCCCAGGAACAGGTGGCCGTATCCCATAAATCATTAAATACCATTCAGCTTGAATCATTTTAATGTGACAGTCATGAGCCAGTTGCTCTAATAAAATTCTGCTAACCAGCTCTCTCCCTCATTCTTCAGGCCAATCTCAGCCATGCCCAGGGGTCTCCATAGGCGTCCGGGAAGGAGAAGGTGGGCTATGCTGCCTTCTCCCCTCCTAGAAGGCCTACTGAACCCTGGCTCCCGCCTCTGATGTGCAATGCAGAGATTTTTAAGTTAAACAGAGAGCTCAGCTCTGCACTGGGAAGGAAGGAAGCCTGGGAAAGCAGGTGGGGGGAGACAGAAGATGCAGCCCAGCCTGGCCCTGGTTAGTCTTCACACCCTGTTAGGTGTGAATTCCTTCCCCACTGCCTGCCGCAGGCAACGGTGGGAGCCAGGGTCACGTTGGCAAATTGGCGATGGCTGTACTCAGTTCACAGGTGTGGGGAAGTCTCACATTTTTGTGAATCAAGGCCAATGTCTACTTTACTTCCATGAGGTACTGATGGACAGGGCCTTGCCCAGGGGCCTCCAGGCCTGAGGACAGAGTGGCACCAGTCCAGGGGCCAGTGTTAAGTATTGTGCAGAGTGAGGCAGACTCTTGTTTATTTCAACGTCATTAATGGTTCTACTAATTTTATCTAAGGGGGCGCAGAGAAGAAAAAGTGGGGAAAAAAGAAAAGATAGGAAAAAAGAAGCGACAGAAGAAGAGAAAGGCTGCTCAGAGGAGGAAACACTAGTTTCTGCCACCTGGAGCTGGACCGCAGTGCGCGCTGTGCTTCCCTCCCAGCGCTTTGTAAATTGGCTCTACCCTCCTCCAGAGCAGACCCCTGCCTCCGGGGCCGCTCGCACTCCGAGGGGAGCAGCGCTCTGCCACCGCTGTGGCCATGCTGGCCCTGCCTTTTGTGCTTACTGAGACCCTCCCTGGTCTGCTAAATTCTGAAGACAGTAGTTGTGCAGAGACTGAGGTTGGGGTCCGGGGCGTGGAGACCGTGCTCAGGACTCTCTAGAAGGGCCTGGGACTCTCTCTAGAGTGGCCTGGGTCTCCATCATCCCCCGGATTCCTGAGCCTCCCACCTGCCCTTCACTCCCTCCCTTAGAAGGCCCATGAGCACTCCGGGCTCCCGGCTCCGCACACCTACAGGCTGCTCCTGTCTGAGACCAGCGTGCGCCTGCTGGCCCCCACCCAACGCAGTCTGCTCGCCTGCGCGGGCCCAGCCAGCGGGGGGGCACGTGCCTGTGCCCTTTCCTTGCTGCCAGCGGTGCTGCCCAACCAGGCCTTCTCGGGGCAGAGCTGGCCTGGCCCTTCTATTCGAGGTGATAGCGGACTCCTTTGCCCATGTCCCTTGCCTGGCCCTCACCCCTGCCCCCAGGTGGACTTCCCCAGCCCCTTCCCCAGGCCGGGCTGTGTGAGGCTCCCCCTCCAGGCTCAGGTGGGTCTCTCTATGAAGTGCTTCTCGGTGCGCCGGGTAATTTATTTTGTAGATTCCTTACACGGGTCTGACGGTGTGGAGGCACTTTGTGAAGGGCCGGCAGCTCTGGGGCTCCTAGCTCCACTCCCCCTCCTCTGGAAGAGTCTCCGTGACCCTGCGGTTAGGTTGCAGGACACAGCTGCCTCAGTTCTCACTCCTGGGAAATATCTGCTTAAAGAGACAAGGTTTAAATTCTAGAACTTCGCTCACTGCCCTCCCTACAGAATTATGTCTGAGATTTCTTGCCAAGTCTCTCTAACTTGGACCGGAAGGGGAGGTCATGGGGGAGAGCAAGGCCCCGATGTCAGTACTGCTTTGACAAAGGATGCCTTGCCTTTGTACCCTTCTCCCACTCCCAGAACACACCCCACACCCCAGCCTCCCCGTCACAGTGTATCACATGGATCCAGATAGACGCAGGGGATGGAGGGCATAGCCGATGGATTTCAGGAGAAGAGAGCTCAAGGCCCCTGTGTATCAGCCTCCCCTGTGTCCCAGTGCGTGCCCCCTGCTGCTCTAAGGTGCCCCTGGTGGTTACAGCTTCCTCTTGCCACTGGAGAGGCATCGTTGCCATCCCTTTTAGCTGGCGAAGGCTCCCAGCCCCTCCCCTATTGCCAGCACTGGGGTGGTAAGCCTGTGCCTGGTTGCGTGGGGGCTCACATCCTGCAACATCCACTCCCCTCCTGCCTCTGAAGGCATCTGGATGTTCCCTGGATGGCCCAGGGCCGCGGTCCTTCCTGCAGAAGCAGCAGCAGGCCTGGTTGGGGATCCTGGCTGGGCTCTTCCTAATTTGCACATGCACCAGCTAGACAGAAGAGCAGGCCTGTGCCTCATGCTGTCCTGCGCTCTTGTTTTGTTTTTCATTTGGTCTCACTAATACATTCCCCCTTTGATTGAAGATCCAGTCAAGTTTTTAAAATTAAAAACACCGTGGGAGCAGCCACCTCTGCCTGGAGAGGGCGACAGGTCCTCCCTGAGACAGGAGTAGCTGCCCTTCAGCAACAGGTCAAGCTGTGGCCAGCCTGAGGTGATAAACCAGTGCTCAGGGGGACAGTGCCCCTCCTGTCTTGGGGAGTGGGGACTGCGGGGACTAAGAGCTGGCCCAGTGTTAGGACCTGCAGGCCAGCATCGTCCGGCCGTCACACAACTCCACTGGCCCTGGGCTTCACTGTGTCTGACAAGCAGGAATAGCCCCGGCCCCATAGAAGGGTCCTGGGTGGCTGGGGAAGAGCCGAAGAGCCGGGCCTCCATGCCGAGCCGGGCTGACACTGGGCAGTGTCCACGTGTCTGCCCCAGGTGAGTGGTGTGTGAGGTCTGCAGTGGGCGAAGGCAGGGTGCCTGCCCTGTCCTGTGGCCTCTGCACCAGCCTGGCTCTGTGCTCTCGTTCATCTGCCACAATCATGCTTCTTCCCATCTGTCCTCTCCACCTCCCACCTTCCTGCCACCCTGTGCTTCGCCATGGCCATGCTGTCTCTCACCACCCTCCCCTCCCCAGGGCCTCGGAAGGGAGGTCAGGAGCCGCCGCCACGGTGGGCTGGGAGCCTCATGCGAGGCCGGGCCTCTGTGGGAACCTGCCTTAATGGTGTCTCCCTCTCTTCTTGTTAACAGGAGGTTCAAGATGTGAGAGGCGCAGGCTGGGTCAGCGCCCAGGAGCCCTCCCGCTGGGAGGCTGGGCGAAGCCAGTGCTAGGAAGGGCCCCGTGGTCTCCTGGCACAGCCGGGCGGGGCCCAGTGCGCTCCCAGGGCTTGGTTTTGCACAATTTACCTTACTTTCACCATTTGATTATGTAGTAAAATATATTTGGATTTTTTTTTTTTTTTCATTTAGCTCAGTTATCCAATGTCACTGGTGACAAATAGGAACTTAGACAAAAACCATTATTTTATGTGCATTATTATATCTGTACCATGAAGCCCCGGTCTGACTAGGTCCCTGAGTGTTGTATGCCTCTGAGCTGCACAGGCTGGGACCCCAGGCTGAGGGGCAGAGCCACCAGGAGGGTCAGGACCCATCTGCACAGGCAAACCCCAGCGAAGGCGGCCACAGGGGGCGGGTGGTAGTTCCAGAGGGCCAGGCAGGGGCTTCCAGGCAGGCAGCAGGAGGGAGGCCAGGGCGGGGCCTCATCCGTGCTCTCCTCTCCATCTCATCATGCTCTTCGCATCATCCTCTCTCTCATCCATCACCATGTGCATCTGAGACTGTCCGTGACCCAGGAAGGACTCTCAAGACAAAAGCTTTGTTTAAACTGGGCATCAAGAAGCAAACCAAAGTGTATTCTGTTACCAGGTCCTGGAAATGCTGTGCGCATCTGTGTCTACTTTGCCATATTGTCTGTTGTCTGATCTTGTTTTCTTGTTCAAAGCCGTGTCCTCGGTGCTGCCTTGTCAGTTCCCCACATGCAGAGGCTGAGGGAGAGGAGGTGTCCAGGGGCCTTGAGCTCGGCCCCTGGTTAGGGCTGCCATAATGTGGGTGGGGTGGCCTTGTTTTCCCCACCCACTGAGCACAAAGCCATGGTGGATGGACGGAGCCCCTGGGAACCCAGTGTGCAGCAGTACTGACCCCCAAGGACGCGGACCCTCAGCGTTTCCAAAGGTGGGATAGCTCAGAGCTACACGCAGCTGTGTCTTTATTGGGTCAAGCCAGCATTGTTTTGAGAATAACAGAAATAACAAGACAAGAATTCTTATCTTGGCTTTGAAAACACAATCCATAAAATACTTCATCCTGGGTATTTTTTTCCTGATTAAATCTAACCTCATCACTTCTCCATTGGGCAGCCCATCATGCCTTCCCTGCCTGTGGCCCTGGGCTCCTCTGCTGTGGCTGTTACCTTTGCGTCTGGGAGGCCCACCCCGGCCTCCCTCTTAGACGGGACGTGTGGGAAGTTGGCTAAGAGCCCTGCTGTTTGACATGTTTCCCTTTACTGAGGGCATTTTGTGGCGTTACATTAAACAACTGAAAATTTCACTTTTTAAGAAGGGAAGCACTGAGGGGTTTTTGCTTGTTTTGTTTTTCATTTGGTCTCACTAATACATTCCCCCTTTGATTGAAGATCCAGTCAAGTTTTTAAAATTAAAAAAGTGGAAAAAAAGAAGGCAAAACAAGGGGATGTATCAATTGGCAGGCCACTGCAAACAGCAGGCAGAAAGGACATTACAGGGCAATGATTTTGAATTGTAGGTGTTTGTAGATTTAATGACCTTTGGATTATCAGTAACAGGTGTTAGGCATTTCTGTAAGTATTTCTTAAAAGTGAATCTTCATAAAAAAAAGCCATTCAATCAACCAAACAAGTATTCACATCCTCCAAGCGGCTGCCTTCTACTGGGAACATAGAGTGTGGGGCCTTTATTAGTTATACGGGAGATGGTACTGGTTTCTAAATCCTCTTTTAAAGTTAACCTGTCACTACAGGGCTCATGAATTACACATGAAATTATTGAATTTTCAGCAGGAGGCTCATTTTCTAGGTATTTAAAATTATTTCCAAGATATTTAAAAATCTCATGGAAAATTTGGAAGCATCTTCCCCTGGAATCCATGAGCCAGAGGTCAGAGGAAATATGCCACTAAATCTTGACTACAGTTAAATATAGAATCATTTCTGTGTCTCCTGACAGGAGGGGAAATAGGTGAGAGTAGAAACTGCGGGGAAAATTATTTGTGTAACAATTTCTGTACCTGCAATCTGCTCCTAAAAGGAGACTTCCCAGCTAAAGCACATACCCATTTAAATAGTCCCTTTGCAAAGGAAAGTACATCAGGTGATCAGGGTCACCCAGCTGTTCCTCCAGGCCCAGCGCTGCTGCTCCCTGACCTTCCCTTGGGCTCAGCATAACCTCCAGGGCAGCCCTTCCCTGCCAGCCTCTGCATCACGTGGGGTGAGCTCTGGGGACTGGGGCTCACATGTGTGCTGTGTGTTGGAACCTGAATCTGTGCCATGTGTTGTTTGTACTGTTCTTTGTCCTGCTCTGGCCAGGTGCTGAGAACCCAGCAAGGAGGCTCAGAAGGAGCCCTCTGCCTGTCTGAGCAGAGGGCCTGCGTAGCAAAGGCTGCTGCGCTCCTGTGAGTCCAGAGGGGGATTTGATTGCACCTTCCTTTTCTGAATACTGCCTGGTGTGGCCACACGGGCTCCCTCACCGGGACTTCATCACCCTTCTCAGGGATGTGCCCTTCCGCAGCTGGATGAGAATTGTGGGGTCCTCGCCCCTCTATACATCTTCTCTGACCCGTTCTGAGGGAACCCACCCCTGGAACCACCCATGTCCTCTCAGCAGACCACTGACATAGCCGAGTTGAAAAACCCCACAGGGAAGTCCTTAGTCCCCAACCTTGCTGGACTCTCAGCCCCTGAGCATGGATGGGTTCAGTGTCCAATGTGATAAATACTGTATCTTGTTTTGTTTAAATTGCATCTCCCAGATAATGTGAAAATGGTCCAGGAGAAGGCAGCTTCCTGTATGCAGTGTGCTTTCTTAATAAGTAACAATTCCTTTTGAGAATCAATGTCTACTTTCATATCCATGAAAAGATGTACTGTATATGCACTTATAATTGTTCTAATAAAGACACGTACTCAAATGCAGCAGCCAACCGGCTTGAAAATTAGTTTTAGCATTTGGAGTCTTCCGGACTTGGTTTTTCTCCCTCAGGCCCCAAGGGTATGTAATTCTAGCTGTAGTGGTTAGTGGAAAACAGGCCATTGTAATGCTAAGCATGAGCCACAGCTCTGGGCCTCCGCTGCCCTCCTAGTCCACTGACCCTGAGCTGGGAAAGCTGCACCCTTTCCCCAGGTGTCCTTGGCTTTGCTGGAAGACCTTCTTAAAGACAGACAGCCCTCTGCTCCAGGAGGGATGGCTTTGGGCGAGGGCCCAGGTGTTTGCTGACGGCTGTGGGAAGGAGACCTCCACTCTGGGCTTGTCAGTCTTTAGTGGGAGACAGACAGAGGCCCGTCCCTGAGGGCCCTGCTGAGGACCCCGCCTTTGAGCCTTTCTGTCCCGCACAGAGGCCCTCTGAAAGCCAGGCCCTGATTCTCTTGTGTACTACCCAGCACCGTCCCGAGCCCTGCGCAGGGCTGAGCCTGACCAGTAGGACTCTGTCCTCACAGAGGTCAGCCCTTTCTCACTTTCTACCGCATTCTCTCTGGTCCACAGTCAGCCATGCTGGAAAGGGGAGGCCCACACAAACACCACCGATGTCTGCGTCCAGGTCGTTCTATCCTTCAGACACTCTTGTCCCAGGCTCAACATGACTGCAGCACCACTGAGCCCAGATCCTCCCTCCTACATATAGGGCGACCACAGTGTGGTTGCGACTGTGCAGATGGACTGACTGGAGGACGAGAGAAGGGTTAGAGGAGGCCACAGTGAGCGGCATCCTGGTGTCCTGAGACAAGCATGGCTGTGAAGGCTAGTAGGCCAGTGCTGAAGTCCTGCTCTCTGCTCACCCTGGGATTTGAGACACACCCCTTGCCTTTCTAGCTACGGCCTAAGCTTAGTAACACCAGGAGACATGAGGGTTAGTCTGGAACGGTATACATGGCAGCCATCCCCCCCTCTCTCAGCCTGCTGTCCCCTAGGGTTCACCACGCTGGAATCAGTCCACACCTGCTTCTACTTCCACCTGCAGCAAAGCTCAGACACCAACTAGCTATGAGTGATTCAACGTGAGCTTCTCACGCTCAGCGGACAGGTGGGGAGAAGCCTCTTGATTGGGATTTGTAGGTTCCCGAGAGCCCATGCCGTGCTGGTCCACACACTCTACCCCTGTTCTAACTCTAGGAATGAGCAATCTCTGGGTTAACTTTTCAGAATGATGCTGACTTTTCACAATGACGTAGCATCCTATATAATAAAGAGCTAATATGCTAATTAGACTGAAGAGCAGAACGACCATCCAGAGGACCTTCCAGACTAAGACAGGGGATGCGAGGGCCAAGCCCCTTGCATGAATTTCTTGCATCAGGCCTCTAGTTAAGAATAAAGTCCCTGGCCTTTCACGCCTGCATGGCTATTGGCCCTGATAGCTGCCATGCCAGACCTATTCTAGGTGGTGTGGAGACTGCAGTGGGCAAGACAGCTTCCTCCCTGACTTCATGGACCTTGCAGTCAGGGGGCTGGACCTACAGCTCGGGGAGCATTTTCCTAAAGCATGCTAATGGGAGGCTGATGGCAGAGAAGCTAGGATGCCATCAAGCCCTGCTGAGCCCTGAGAGAAGGTTCTTTTGGTGGTGACCTGACCCCCAGGGACTGCCAGTGAGAGTCCATGTGAGGCCAAGCTCTGAGTTAGAACCAGGAGTTTCTTGGACCCCAGTTTTCTGTCCAGGAGCACAGAGCTGGGGTTCAGACCGCTTCAGGGCCCAAGGCTTCTCTGCTTATAGCTGAGACCTTGGATAGGGAGGTGTGGGGTAGCAGAGACAGAGGAGCAGAGGGAGCTACAACTGGGTGAAATGGCTTTGGAGAGAGAAGTAGGGATGAGAGACCTGGTAGCTCTAGAGGGAGTTGAGATGGGGCTGCCTACAGGGGAAAGAAGTGGCTGGGAAGGTCCCTTGAGTGGTCCAGCTGTATGTCCTTCTCTTGGGGTCTGTATACTCTAAACAACTCCTGCTTGAAAGCTAAAATGAGGATTGCTGCTCATTGCACCCATATAACCATACTAGGGGCAATTAGGGGGCCAGAGTGGACAAGGCAGGTGGGGCAGAAGGAGGCCGTGGGCTGGTGCACACAGTTATATTGGAGACTTCCTACCCCCTTTCCCTGTCCAGCCTCCCCAAGGGTCTTTTTGCCTGTTCTCTTGGTTTCCATTGAACGCCAAGGAAAGACCATCCAGAGATGTGCCTGCTGCCCAGTTATAATTGATAAACAACTCAGAGGCATCCCCTGGACCCTCCCCAAAAAAGGTACACAGATTCAGTTTAGGACCTAGATGCTCTTCCCCCCCTTGAAGGGACCAACCAGCACCAGCCCAACTTGCCCAACATCAGTAGTGAGATGGCTGGGCCATGGTCAGCCTGTGGGGCGCTCTGACCCAGCTCCAGGTGTGTGGAGGGGTCATGGGATCTGCCCCATGGGCTGTGCATCCCATGAGGGAAACAAACCGGGACAAGCAGTTATGGTACGTCCATCCCGGGGGCACCCCTGCCAGACTGTAAGCTCCATACTGTCTTATTGGGGACGGGGAGCTTTGTTCCCAATGCCCTGAAGAGTGCCTGTCTTGGTGGGGGGCTTAATCAGCATTTGAGGGGCAAGCTGATTCCTCAGGTTGAGAGGCATCAACAGGCCCTAGGGAGGCAGCCACCCCACAAGCCGCAGCCAAGCCCTGGTGCTCCTACCCGACGCTGGAGCAGCTCTCAGATTTCAAGGAGGTTGCTTCAGGAGTTAACATTTCCTGCAGAGCAAATGAGTTGCATCTAAACTCTTGGCCCATGAAACTAAACAGAAACAAAGCAGAGTGAAGCCCCTAAATGAAGCCTCTTAGCCTCCTGGCCCTTCTGTTTCTCCTGTGAACAGAGGGGGAGAGAGGAGTGGCAACAGGTGCTTACGGACTGGGAGGCTGAATGGGAGGAGCCCTGGATTGTAGGGAAAGTGAGTATCTGCTCATTGCTGGGCGATCCATCCCCGTTAAATCTAACTCAGTCACTCTACTCTGGCATCTCTACAGCTGACAAGAGCTCAGGAAAAGTGCATCTCTGCTGTCTGGTCTCTGAATTCGTGACACTCACCGGAAGTGCATCCTCAGTGCTGCCGGGATCCGATCACACAGCCCTGTCCCATTTGCTCCTCATTTAGGTGCTCATTGCACACTTTCTTCTCTCTCTCTCAGAGCCACGGCTGTTTATTTAGAGAGAGAGGGAGAGGGAAAGAGAGAGAAACATCAATGTGAGAACAAAACATTGGTCAGCTTCCTCCTGCACATTCCCCACCAGGGATCAAGCCCCAACCTAGGCATATACTCTAACCAGGGATCAAACCAGCAACCCCCCAGTGCATGGCATGATGCCCAACCTGGTCTGCCGTCTATGTCAGAATAAAAGGGAGTCATAAGAATTGGATTTTCATGGACTTCGTCTCTCAACCACTGTCTGTTCAATCTGTATCCGCCGTCTCTGCCATCACCCACATGAGCGCCGAGGTCCTGGCCACCCTGCACTGGGAAGTGGAGCCTAGGATGCCTCGCCTTCCCAAGGATATCTCTCCTGACTCCCCCTCTCTCCATCACCAGAATTATTTTTTTACTTTCTATATCAACACACTAACATGCATATTTCCCATCAAAAGTAAAACAAAGTAAAAATAAAAAGTCCTAGTCTCTATCCTTCTACTCCATGCTCCCCTACAGCTTCTGCAGCATTTCTCTGCTTCTCTCTCTCTCTCTCTTTCTCTCTCTCTCATTCTTGAACCCACTTCCAGCAGAATTTGACCCTACCTCTCACTCCACTAGATCTGTTCGTTGTCAAGGCCATCACTAAGCTCTGTGGGGAAATCCAATAGTCAGTTATCCATTCCCAGCTTACTCAGTCTCTCAGCATCTTTTGAATCATTGGTCACCATCCTTGAAACACATTTTCTGGTTGGCTCTCAGCACTGCTCTTAACTGTTCCTTAGGCTTCATACAATCTTTTTCTGTTTGTTGTTTCCTGCTCATCCTCCAGACATCTAAACAAAAGATGGCACCAGGCTCAGTCCTCAGACATTCTCCTCTAGCTCAAGGTGGGCTCGCTCACTCCCTTGGCCTTGAACACCATGTAAAGACTAAGGAATCCAGATTGATCTCTCCAGGCTGGTACACCCAGCTCCTCCTCTGAAATGTATCATATGCAAAATAAAATGCCTAATTTTCACTTTCCCCCCAAACTGCTCATCCGCATTTCTACAAATGACAATCTCATGCCTTCAAGTTGCTCAGGCTGAAATCGTATAGCCATCTTTATTTTATTCCCTCACAGCTCTGAGCTATCCATTAACAAACCAAATTAGTTATCTTAAAAATATATCCAGAACCCAGTCACTTCTCACTGCTACCATCTTGGTCCAAGCCACAGCTGTTTTCCACTTGAATCTCTGCACTAGCCCCTGAGTGGCCCGTTGTCATGTCCTGGGATATCCTCTCCACAGCAGCAAGACTGACCCCTACCCAGACCTTCCAGTGGCCAACAGAAGTTACACTCCCTGGCCCCTGTCACCTATCTGACTTCACCCCTTCTCTGTGCCAGGCACACTGGCCTCCTCTCCCTTGAACAGGTCAGGCCCACCCGTGGCAGAGGTCTTTTGCACTGGGTGGTCTCTGCCTAGCAACCATGGTTTACCCCCTCCCTTCCATTAGTCTATACCAGTGGTCGGCAAACCGCGGCTCGCGAGTCACATGCGGCTTGCAAGCCGTGGTTTGCCGCTCTGTTGACTAATGAGTTTGCCAACCACTGGTCTATACTCACCATCACCTTCTTAGAAAAGTCTTTGTTGACTTCCCCGTCCTGTACAGCAGCCCCCCTGTGCTGACATGCCCTAACCACCTTATTCTGCTGCTCTCCTCCCTAGCACACCTGTCATGTCTACTTGTTTGTTGACTGCTTCCCCACAAAGAGGATTAATAGCAAATGCTGGAAGAAAGGGGCTTAGTCTGTTTTGCTTACTAGTTTTTCTTTGTGAATGGCACATAGAAGGCACTAAAGAAATATTTTTTAATCATTTCCCAATAAATTAACAGGATGTTAACACATTGGAACCCTTCTTTGCTCATCTCTAAAATAAAAATAGCTAGGTTCATCCCACAAGGTTGTATACTTATTGCCATACTCAAGGTCACACTGATAAGACATTACTTGGACCCAAATTCACTTTACTCCAATGTTCATATGTCAGGGGTCACACACACTGCCCCTTTTCTAGAGTCCTCTAGGAGTCTCCAGAACATGACAAAGGATAATGGTTCTTTTCATGTGAGCCAAGATTAAAGACTCACTCGTCCCATATCATACACAATGGTGAAAGACTGACAGCTTTTCCTCTAAAATCAGAAAAGACAAAGAAGCCTATTCACACCACTCTTATTTCACATAGTACTAGAAGTCTCAGCTAGAGCAATTAGGCAAGTAGAAGAAATAAAATTATCAAGATTGGAAAGGAAGAAATAAGATTGTCTCTATTTGCAAATGACATGATTTTATATAGAGAATATCCTGAGACTCCACCCAAAAAAAATTGTTAGTTTTAACCAATTAATTCATTTATTGGCTTACTCAGTAAAGTTGCAGGATATGAAATCAGGAATGTTTTTATACACTAATAATGAATTTTCTAATAAAGAAATTTGTCCCATTTATAGTAACATCAAAAACAATAAAATCGGGAATAAATTTAACTAAGGAGGTAAAAGATCTCTACTCTGAAGGCTATGATATTGTTGAAGATACAAATAAATAGAAAGCTATCCCATGTTCGTGGACTGGAAGAATGGTTATTGTTAAAATGTCAATGCTACCAAAAGCCATTTATATAGTCAATTCAATCCCTACCAAGATTCCAATGGTTTTTTACAGAAGTAGAAAAAATACTCCTAAATTTATATGAAACCATAAAAGATCCCAAATAGCCAAATAAATCCCGAGAAAGAAGAACAAAGCAGGAAACATCAAACTTTTTATTTCAACCTATGCTATAAAGCTTCAGTCATCTCAACAGTATGACATGACATGAAAACAGACAAATAGATTAATGGAGTGGAATTAAAAGCTCAGAAATAAACCTAAGCATATACAGTCAACTAATATTTGACAAGGAGATCAAGAATACTCAATGGAGAAAAGATAGTCTTTTCAATAAATGATGCCAGGATAATTGGATATTCACATGTAGGAAAATGAAACTGGACTGATAACTTACACCATTCATAAAAATTAATTCAAAATGTATTAAATACTTAAATTTAAGAAAAACAATGAAATTCTTAGAAAAAAACATAAGACTAAAGCTCCCTGATATGGATCTTGGTAATGCTTTTTGGAACCTTTCTTTGGTCATCTCTAAAATAAAGATACCAATACACACCTCACAAGGTTGTGCATTTATTGGCATACTCAAGGCCACACCGACACCTAAAGCACAAGCAACAAAACAAAAAATAAACAAGAGGGACTATATAAAGCCAAAAAGCTTCTGCACAACAAAAGAAATCAACAATGTGTAAAGACAACTTATGGAATGAGAAAACATATTTGCAAACCATATATCCAAAATATATAAAGAACTTATACAACCCAGTAGCAAAATAAATAAATAAAAATAACCCAATTAAAAAATAGACAAAGGACCTGTATAGATATTTCTCAAAAAAAAGAAAAGAAAAGAAAGAAAGATATACAAAAGGCCAACAGGTTCATGAAAAGATACTCAACATCACCCGTCATTAGGAAAATGCGAATTGAAATCACGAGATATTATCACATCTTTTAGAATGGCTATCATAAAAAAGACAAGCAATAACAAGCGCTGGTGAGGATGTGGAGGAAAGGGAACCCTCATGCACTGTTGGTGCGATGTAAATTGGTGCAGCCACTATAGAAAACAATTTAGAGGTTCCTCAAAAACTTAAATATGGAACTACCACATGAGGCAGCAATTCTACTTCTGGGAATATGTTCAAAGGAAAACACTAACTTGAAAATTATCTGCACCTCATTTCATAGCAGCGTTATTTACAATAGCCAAAACAAGGAAACAACATAAATACCCATGAATGAGTGGGTGAATAAAGAAGTTGTGATAGCTTTAAGTATAATGGAATGTTATTGAGCCATAATTGGTTAAAAAACAATAACACACAAATTAATAAAAAAAGAGATCAGAATCGGGGTTACCAGAGGCAGAGGTTGGGGGGAGGGGAGATTGGAAGAAGACAGTCAAAAGGCCCAAACTCCAGTATAAGATAAATAAGTCCTAGGGTTGTAAGATACAACATGACTGTGGCTACTGCTGCAGGATGACACAGAGGAAAGTTGTTAGGAGTGTAATCCTATGAGTGCACAGGAACTTAATCTTTCCCTCTTTTCTTTTTTAATATATATATTTTCTACTGGTTTCAGAGAGGAAGAGACAGAAACATCAATGATGAGAGAGAATCATTCATTGACTGCATCCTGCACACCCCCAACTGGGACTGAGCCTGCAACCCAGGCATGTGCCCTTGACAGGAATCAAACCTGGGACCCTTCAGTCCGCAGGCTGACACTCTATCCACTGAGCCAAACCAGCTAGGGCATCTTTTCTTTTTTTCCTTCTTTTCTCTTTATTGTGTCTATATGAGAAGATGATGTTAGCTGAACCTATTGTGGTAGTCATTTCACTATATATATATAAATCAGATCATCATGCTTTATGCCTAAATCTTATACGGTGATGTATATCAATTATTTCTCAATAAAACTGGGGCGGGAGGGTGGGGGAGATCACCCCTTCCCGTAGAGGCACCTCCTTCTGAGTGCTCCTCCCCTGTAAGGCCCTGCACATCCTTCCTGTGCAGACCTCAGGGTGGTCAGTCCTGGGCTGGGGTCGAGAAGGGACAGCCACAGTCAGTGCAGCTGCCCAGGATGAGAGCTCTGCTGTCATCTCAGACCTTTGGGGCAGGGGACACAGCCTGGGCCCTAGAGGAGCAGGAATCCAGCCAGGGACGTTGCCATGTGTAAAAGAGCAATTAATGGGACCCACTACTGGGAACCAAGGCTGTGCCTTCCACAAATGACTCATGGGAAGTGGCAGAGTAGGGAGCAGCATAGGCCTGCTCCACACAGGGTCCCTGCCTGGCTTCTAGGGGTCCCCACACCTTTCCCATGGTCCTGCCCAGATGAAGGCCTCAGTCCACCAGCTGCTGCTGACAGCCAGCCCCGGGGGGGATGGCCAGCCCCCTGGGAAGGGTGAGGGGAAGGGCCTGATCTCAGGAAGGTCTGTCGCAGGCTGGCTGTGCTCAGCTCTGCAGGGCCACCGGAGGCTGCTGAGGAAAAGCAGTGACCCATCTTGGTCAGTCCAGAAGGCCCCAGGTGCAGCCCCAGGTGCCCCTGGTCCTGGCCTCCTCACAGGCATTTCCCTGAACATGGGACCATCAGCCCAGGTCACATGGGCTTGCCAGCTGTGAGGAAGCAACCATTCTGGACATTCCTGAGCTTGGGGAGGCAGCACTCCTGCCACTCCTGCAGTTCCCAGGCCTGGGTGCCCATAGTGAGGCTGCCCCGGACCCGGTCCTGCAGTTCTTCCTCTGAGAACACCTGCCAGGGGCCCTGCGGGCCTGGCACGGCTCAGGCAGGGGGAACAGGAGGCTCATGCATTCACTGTGCACTTCCTTAGCCAGCGGGACAGAGCTCCCAGGAGGGGAAACAAACACCTTGGTCAGGTGCTCTGCATTCAGGGGGTGTTTCCAGCGCAGCCTGGGACTGACAGGCCTACCGAGGGCCCCAGCACGGTTGTCTCATTCTGCCCAACACCCCACCCGAGCCCAGCCCTCTCCTGTGTGACAGAGAGCGGACCCAACGCAGCTGTGGGACCTCTGAGCCTCAGAGCCAGGAGGTCTGGGGGCTGGACCTGACCCTGGGCTGCTTGGCTCCAGTGAATCAAGCCACCAGTTCTTGCACTTTGCAAAGTGGTGCCCCAGGCAGAGGTGGGCTAAGCTCCGAGTTTGCCCTGTATGGCAAGGGTATTTCTGGAGTTTAAATGAGAGTCCATCTAGAGGAAATGGTGGGAAAACTCAGGCTGTGAAATCATATAGCCTGTCAGAGGCAGCAACTTTAAAAAGTGAAATAGAAGTTGACTAGAAAAGAAAAAAGGGTAGAGAATAGTATGGAAAATGTGCATATGTCACACCTACTATGAGAAATAACAATTTTCATGTGTGTGTGCACGTGTGTGTATTACAATGTTAAGTGCAATTTTTACTGTCTATTGTGGTCGAAACAGAGTGCTGCATGGTGTATGTAACCCCCGAGGATGACTGTGACCCCCTCTCTGAGCAGGAGGAAAGAAGTTGGAGTACAACACCAGACGTCCTTGACACAATGTTTAAATAACACTCTAATCAGGATACATTTACACTCACAACATTCATCTAATGGCTCTTTGTCCATTCTTAAAGCGCTATAGGCTTTACAATTAACTGATGATATTTCAGAACGAAAACACTGTGGCTCCCATTGCTCCCCTGTTTTGGCCTCCTGCTCCGTGCTCTGATATGAGTATATTGAACTAAGTCCCTCAGAGGAGAGCATCTGACTAACCTGTGTTATAAAGACACCACTGACCCGGCACAGGCAGGGACCAGCGGCTCCAAAAGGCAGGGAGCACCCAGGACGCGCAGCTGCGGCTCCGGAATGCACACAGGCTGCCCCTGTAGCTCATCTGTGCGCTCTCTGGACAAAGCTGTGGTTTTCTAGAAAAACAAAACAGAGTTCACCCTCAAGACACTTTCTCTGTAGCTGCCAGGCCTGTGCTCCCCGCTGGCAGTAGACCAGGGCCAGGCCCCCATCATGGTGCCTCTTCAGGGGCCCTGCTGACCTCAGCACGCCTGGTCCTCCTGGGCCTGGGTGCTGGGTTTGCACCCAGGAAGGTGCAAAGCGCAAGGGCTCCACAGAAAGCGGAGGTCCCAGAAAGCGGAGGACTTGAACCCCAAGATTCCCCTCTGAGGGCATCAGCCCCTGGGCAAGCAGGCATATCAGATACCTTTTCAAAGTCCTAAAGAACTCAGTAACCACGCACCCCTAGGGGCCCGGACAGTCCCAGTGTCAGCCTGTGTTCCCAGGAAAATGAGCATGAGGCCCTTTCTCTCTCCGAATGCCCTAGTTGGAATGATAAATTCAATGGCCACCTGATCAAAGAATAAATGGATTTCTGAGGGATGCAGAGCACATGGCTAAAATGGCAAAGAAGCCCTAACCGGTTTGGCTCAGTGGATAGAGCGTCGGCCTGCGGACTGAAGGGTCCCAGGTTCGATTCCGGTCAAGGGCATGTACCTTGGTTGTGGGCACATCCCCAGTGGGAGGTGTGTGGGAGGCAGCTGATCGATGTTTCTCTCTCATCGATGTTTCTAAGTCTCTATCCCTCTCCCTTCCTCTCTGTAAAAAAATCAATGAAATGTATTTAAAAAATTAAAAATAAATAAAATGGCAAAGGATTCTGCCCCTTCCCACCCTTTTCCTGCTCTGTCCTCTCCTCTCCCTTCAGGACAGCCTGAGCCTCCACCTTGGGTCCACGTCCCACTTCTTCCCCTGGCCCCCACCGCCTGTCTCCCCTGGAACCTGGAGCCCAGTCTCCAGCCTGGCCCTGGGTTCCCCATTTTACCAGATACGAGCCTGGGAATCTGGCCCAGGAAAAGGACAGCCAGTTTGCGAAGGATCCCTGGGCCTGTGCGCAATGCCCGCCCTGTCACGGACCACACCTGAGACCTGGGGGCGGTCTCCGAGCCTCCTACGCCCTGGTCTCCTTGTCTGCGGTTCCTCATCTGGAGTTATGAAGTGGGAGATGGGTGGCCCTGGATGGCCCCAAAGTGGGGGTAGGGCTGTGCCCGGTGCAGGTAAGAATACCAGGCGAGTTCAGGAAATCCTTCCATAGCCAGGCACAGCTACACCAGCTGATGCCCTGTGCTTCCTGCAGGGAGCTGGTGTTCCTGTTGTACCGATGAGAGAACAGTCAGGTTACAGCCCTTTCCAAAACCATGCAGGTACAAGTGGCAGCACCTGCGTCCCTGTGTTTTCACTGCGCCCCCTGTGTCAGCAGGTAGTCCTCCTTCCTGTGCGGTTCAGTGGAGCCATGGGCAGAGCCATGTGGAGATGCAGGAGAGGTGTTGGGGAAGGAGGGGCTGTGATGACCTGGGGGAGGGACTTGGAGCCTAAAGGGCACTGGACATGTTCCCACCTTCTGGGGTCTGCCCTGGACCCAGAGTGACTGGACTCATGCTCGCAAGGGGACAGGCACACAGGAGACAAGTGGAAGTGTCTCCTGCATGTGACAGGCAGTGTTGACAGACACACCCGTCATGAGCAGCATGGGCTCAGGAGGCTGGGTGAAGGAAGTGCATTCTGGAGTTGACAGAAGGGAGGCTCAGACGCTGCCCGGACCAGTCAGCAGGGAGGTGGGAGCCAGAGCAGAGGCTGATAGAGTAATGGGGGGAAGACAGATAAAAATGATGCCAGCTCAGGTCCCCAAGAGCTGGTTAGGTGCAGACTCGGGGCTGGCTGCTCTAGATACAGGGCTTCATCACCTGGCACAGCAGGGAGGATGCCAGGGGCTTCCCAGGCCGTGGGGATCAGCAGCGAACTGGACCCGTCCTCCTGCCTCCCTCCGCGGGGTTTGGTTGGAAAGCTGATCTGAGCACCAGAGAGGGCAGTGCTAAGCCGGGTTCTCTACTTGGCTGTGACCCTCAAAACCTGCAGGTCTGCCTCTCCGTTCTTAGCGCTGCCTCCTATGTCCTTCATTTGTCATCAAACCCATGTCTTAATTAATGAATCTGGGCCCTGTTCCCCTTGGCCCTGGGTCTGTCAGCGCGAGTCGCCAGCTCTGCCAGATTCATGTGAATTCCAGCTCCTAAGTCTCCATCCTAGGCCACCACTAACTTATTGCGAGAACATTTAATTACTTGCTGAACTGAATATTTAAACAAACACCGGGGTTATATAACCGCTGCCCACTGCGCTCCCTGCCCTGCAGCTTGGGAAGGGCTGGGCCTCCCGCCCTCCTCAGAGCCGCCATCCCTGTGAGGTCTGGCACACAGTGCACGCAATCGCAAGTCGGCTGCCAAGGACGTGGTTTGAAACCCGCTTTTGCTCCCTTATCTGTGAACTGAAAATCTTTCATCTGGATTTCACCATTTTAATTTTGCTGATGATTCACAAACTGCAGATCTCCACAGTGTTGAACATAGTGTTCTTGGGAGTTTAAATTCTCAACTTTCATCCTTCATCCCCAATTGTTCCAGTTTCAGCAAATTCATCCCACCGCTGAGCTGCCAGGGTCCCCAGTGCAACCAAGACAGAGATTCTTCTCCGAGCAGCCAGAGATGTTCTCCACCCCCCCCAAACAAAACCCCAAAACAGTTTCCAAGTAAAATAGATGACAGACAGAGCCCTCACCAGGGCTCCCCCCAGCCTTTAGGATGGTTCCATCTACAGGTTGCTTAGTGAGCAATGCACAAATGTTTATGCAGCTTAGAAATAGGACTTCCCTCTCCTCTTTCCCCAGGACACCATGAGCCGTTTCACGCAGTAGATCAAAATGGAACAAACTCTTGAGGTCCCGGCGCTGAAATGCTCCTCCCCCCTTGTTTTTGTTTACATGTTCACACTGTTCAGTATCACAGTGGCACAAAACAGAAAAAGGCATCTTCAACAGGTGTGGGCTTTGTGACAGGAGCTGTGACAGGAACTAATGACACTTATGAGAAAATCCATGTCAGAGACCCAGCCAAACCCAAACACTGGATGAGCCAGAGGCCGCTGCCACCAGCCTCTGGGGGCGCCTCCGGCCTTGACCTGCCATTGCCTGGTCATGTCCAGATGCCTAGTAAAATGAGAGGTGGTTCCCAGCCCCTTGCCCTCCCAGCTCCAGAGACAGAATGCAGATGCTTCCTGACCCCTAGGGCATGGCCAGCAGAGGTCACCTGCATCCGTGGTGAGAAGCGATGTGCAGAGATTTGAGGAGTGTCTACAGGAAAAAACAAGCAAGGTTGAAATGGGTGGACAATAGAATTTATAAAATAATACTAAACATTCCATTTTAAAAAATGTGAGGAGAGCCTTTAATGGTCTAGAATTCTTTAGAATGTTGGATGCTATCAATTTCTTCCCTCTTAGAAGATTAAAAAGGACCTCAGAGGTAGCAAGGTCTTAGACTCTGGAGCAGAAAGACCAGCCTCACCCTGCTTCTTGCTCCCTTTCCTGCCCAATAAAGTATGGTCACAGTAGGCACTCAATAAAAAGGTTCTGTATAGATCACACCATTCCTTTATTTGAAACCCTCTAAGGACTTCCCATGGCTCCTCCCTCCATCCCACTTCCCCTCTCCATCCTCAATCATACTGTTTGCCTCCTGCCTCCCCCAAGGTCCTCAAATGCCCTTCCCTTTGCCCAAGGCCTCTTCCTAGACCTCTGCCCAGGACTCCTCTTCCCTTTCAGCTGCACCCTCCTGTCCACCAAGATGCCTCTCTGATAACCTTTCTGCTCCCTTCCACTTCCTTCACTAGCACAGTCCTCTGCGCTGCCTTCATTCCTTTGCTGTGTCTGTGGCCCGTTCTCCCACTGGCTTCGAGCTCCAAGAGCAGACAGTTTCGTCCCTCCACATCCCAGCTGCTCCTGACAGCATACCCTCTGAGCGCAGCTGGCCGATTCACATTCTCCCCTCTCTGGAAGTCTCTCCAATCACACAGTCAAGTCCAAGATTGTCTGCCTTCTCTTTGGTCAAAGCCTGACTTACCATCCCAAGACGGAAGGCAGCAAGCCTGACACATGCTAACTATTCACAAAATGGTGCCTGGTTTTTGCTGCTGTTGCCATATGCCTTGAGGATTTTGCCTTGCTCAAATGATCATAATTCAAATAATAGGGAAAGCTAATATTTCTCTAAACACTTCCACATGGTTACATTTGCAATATATGTCAATATGTTATATTTATATAAACTATCATATTGATTTTATTAAAAACAATGTTGTTGCCCTAACTGGTTTGGCTCAGTGGATAGAGCATCAGCCTGCAGACTAAGGGTTCCGTGTTTGATTCCAGTCAAGGGCACATGCCCAGGTTGTGGGCTTGATCCCCAGTCTGGGGCATGTAGGAGGCAGCCAATCAAAGACTTCCTCTCATCATTGATATTTCTATCTCTCTTTCCCCTTTCCCTTCCTCTTTAAAATCAATAAAATATGTTTAAAAAATAAAAACAATGTTCTTTAGCAAGTTTAATATAGAACACCATAACTTCCCAGGACTACAGATTGAAGCATTAAGAAAAATGGAATATACTATTTTAACCTACATGGGAAAAACCGCAAAGGACTTGCTCACATGCACCTATCCTGTTTAGCATTTTTTTCTGTGAATATTTAGAAAGGAGATTATTGCTCTAACTCTTTTCAGTGAGTAGATAAAAGAAAAGAGAAGAAAGAAAATCTAAAAAGTGGATTTAGGGAAAGAAACACAGAAAAGCAGAAGGGTGAAAGCCAAGTCCAGAGGCACAGTGCTCCTGGTGGGGCCTGGGCAGGGTTCTTAGCAGGGTTCTTAGCCCTGCTCTCCAGGGTCCAATCTCCAGGCTGTCACTGATGAAATCAGGGTCTGGGGTGGCATCCGTTGGCAGCATTTTTTTTTTGCTCTGCAGGTAATCTCACTGTGGGAAGTCACTTCTCTGGACCAATGGTTTTCAAACTTGAGAGATGATTAGAATTGTCCAAGGGCTTCTCAGGACACAGATTTCTTGGCTACACCCCTGGGGCTTCTGGCTGAGCAGGTCTGGATGAGACCTAAGCAGTGCCTGGCTAACAGGTGCTTCAGTCCAGGACTGCAGGGCGAGAGAGAGAGCCTGTGCTCGGCCCTCAGGCATTCGGCCTTGTTGAAGTTTTTGCATGGTGCACAGGCTTTGACCTTGTACTGTCCCAAGGCCATGAGGTAAGAGAACCCCAGAGCTCAGGAGTAGAAGTGGCAAAGCCTCTGGAGAGTGGACCCTAATCCGCAGTCGCCCCTCCACATGCACTCCTTCACTCTGGTATAGGGAGCTCCTTTTCTCCGAGGGGGTCCAGGACATTTCTCCCAGACTTGATTGTTGTGAAGTCCTCTCTTGAACGGAGCTGAGTTTGGTCAGCCATTAGTCTCCACAAACCTGGTAGTAAAGCTGCATTATCCACCCTGGCCAGTGTGACTCAGTTGGTTGGGCATCATCCTGTGCACCAAAGGTTGCCGGTTCCATTCCTGGTAGGGGACCTGCCTGAGGCAGCAGAGTGATGCTTCACTTTCACATTGATGTTTTTTTCTCTCTCTCTTCCTTTCTCTCTAAAAATCAATGACAAATGTTTCTTTAAAAAAGCTGTATAATAACATTAACAACATAGAATACTATGCAGTGGTAAAAAAGAAGGACCTCTTACCCTTTGAGACAGCATGGAGGGACCTGGAGAGTATTATGCCAAGGGAAATAAGCCCATCAGAGAAAGACAAGTATCACATGATCTCACTCACATGTGAAATCTAATGAACAAAATAAACTGAGGAACAAAATAGAACCAGAGCCATAGAAGCATGGAACAGACTGCAGAATCTCAGAGGGAAGGCGGCGGAGGGTAGTGAGTGGGAAGAGATTAAATAAAGATCTTATATGCATACTAGAGGCCCGGTGCACGACATTTGTGCACTGGGGGGAGGGGTTCCTCAGCCCGGCCTGCACCCTCTTGCAGTCTGGGACGACTTGGGGGCTGTCCTTAGGGGAATGGGCCTAAGCTGGCAGTCAGACATCCCCTGAGGGGTCCTTAGCGCCGCTGTGGAGGCGGGAGAAGCAAGGTCCGCTGCTGCTCCTTAGCTCTGCCTCCAGAGCACATTGACCACCAGGGGGCAGCTCCTGCATTAAGTGTCTGCCCCCTGGTGGTCTGTGCACATTATAGTGACTGGTCATTCCACCTTTTGGTCTATTTGCATATTAGCCTTTTATTATATAGGATATGCATAACCCATGGACACAGACAATAGTGCAGTGAAGGCCTGGGGGTGGGAGGGTGTCAATGGGAGGAAAAAGGGGAGCATATGTAATACTTTCAACAATAAAGATAAATTTTAAAATAACATCAACAAAAAATCCACAAAAAAATTAAAAAGGCTGCATTATCCAGGTGATATGAAGACCAGCATGGTTATCATCTTGGTTTCTCATTTAAACATCTCCTCATGCCTCTTCGGGTGGAGTGCCAGTGCTGTTCCCTGGTTCTCAGCCTGTGCCTGCCCACACCAGGCCTGCTCTCAGCCTGCTCACACTCTGGTGCCTCCCCTCCTCCAACTCCATCTTGGCCCCCAGGAGGGTGCCCCTGTGACTCCTGGCCCTCCACAAAGCCAAGCATGATGATGCTGGGGTGGGAGGGAGGGTCATGTATGTAAAATGTGATCCCACTTCTGTCATTAGCTATGAGACCCTATCAAAGTCCCTCCTTTTCCCTGCGCCTTTGCAGTCAGAAACTGGGGTAGCCCTGGCCCTTATTGCTGAAGGAAACCACCCACCATCTCAGACCCATTGGTTCCTTCTCTCTCACCCTATGGAATGAAAGGCTTTGTGGGGCTGGGTGGGGCTGACTCCATGCTTTCTCAAGCTGGGCCCTGAGAAGTCTGGTGAGGACCCCGTCCCAGGCTTGGCAGTGAGCACAGGCCCTGGGCTCCAGCTTGGAAGCTGCTCCCAGTCTCCCTTCTTTCTGATTTATTTCCACACCCTTTGCTCTGTTCCAATGCCTAGAAACACAGCATCCTAGATGCATTTGGTGTTTGCGCCCATTCTGGGCTTCTTACTTGTCCTGGGATTGCTAGAATGAGAGAGAGAGCAGGAGAGAGAGAATGATTCCACTTGATTAGGAAGAACGTGAATCTACCCGAACCCCTGCTACTGAGATCCTCAGGGCGGCCACCTCTGAGGTCCAGGTGCTGAGAGTTCCACAGGAATACCTGCCATTTGACTTCTCAACTGAGTTTCAAATTTATTTAATTTCTTACTTGGATATCAAAAGCATCTCAAACTTTGCATGGACAAAACCGTAATCTTGATGTTCACAATCCCCTTGCTCAGGTGGAATATATTCTTCTCCCAGTCTTCCTATCTCAGGTATCACACACTTGCTGCAGCCCAAAACCCAGATTCACCCATGATCCCTCAGGTCAGTGGTTGGCAAACTGTGGCTCCCGAGCTACCTGTGGCTCTTTGGCCCCTTGAGTGTGGCTCTTCCACAAAATACCACAGCCTGGGCGAGTCTATTTTGAAGAAGTGGTGTTAGAAGAAGTTTAAGTTTAAAAAATTTGGCTCTCAAAAGAAATTTCAATGGTTGTACTGTTGATATTTGGCTCCGTTGACTAATGAGTTTGCCTACCACTGCCTCAGGTGAACAGCTCCAACCCCCATCCAACCATCAACAAAGCTACAGGGCTTGTTTAAATGCTAAATCAAAGTCAAATTCTCTAAAAGCTCCCAAGAGCCCTCTGGGCCTCCACCCCTGATCACACCTGCCTTGCCTGCTGCCCCATCTGACTGCACTGGGAGCTTTCAGAGGGTATAGAGCAAGCATGTCAAACTCGCAGCCCACAGGCCATATGCCTCGTTTATTTGGCCCATGTTAGCCTTTGAGTTTGACATGCTTGGTGAAGAGAGAGCACATGGGGTTGGCAAGTGGAGGGTTGGAAGGGATGTCCAGAGACAATGGTGAAGACCAGTTCTGGAACCATGATGGGGGTAGGCTTCCAGCCCATTTGCTGCTTCCAGACCGGGTACCCTCCTCCATTCCACTTCCCAGCCCATCACTGTGGACTCAGCCTCTTATCACCCCACTAGTGTTGCCATCGCTCTTATTCAATTAATGCGATTCTTGGAGTATATTCAATAGATTTCATTCTATTCCCTCAATTTCCTTTAGAACTGGCTGCAGGGATTATGTGTTGGGGGGTGTGCGGGGGGAGGGTTGGGGGCAATCCAGGCTAAGTGGGTATCCTGTCTAGAGACCACACCACCCAAAGATGTTACTTTATGGAATGGGATTCTGGGGAGACTGCAGAATGTCTTCTGCCACCCTAGACCCAGGCCCACTCTCTGGGCCAACCTGGCCAGCACTGCTGTCTGCAGCAGCAGCAGGAGGTGAGGGCAGCGGGAGAGGAGAGGTCAGGATGTTTAGTCCCTGGGATCTTCAGACCAGGTCACACAGGCTGGGCTGTAAGGTCTGGGCTCTGTCCAGAGGCAGTGGGTGCCTGACTTTGCATCTGCTAACTGTGTCCTGCCTGTGCTTTTGTAAAGAGCCCCTTTATGAAACTCCTATGAAATGACCCTGATTGGAGTGAACCATCTGTTTTCTGCGGGGATCCTGATTGCTACACTCACTTTTACATTTTCAGGTTATATTTGTCCATGATGTCTGCATTTCTTATAAAAAGCTCATTATAATAAAAGTAAATTGCTAGGATAAAGAACAAGAAAGGGTAGCATTGAGCACACTCATGGCTGGGAGAAGTGGAGGGGGTGGGGGTGCTGCTCCCTGCCCTGGCTCAGTCTGGTCCCAGCTTTCAATCACATGGGGACACACAGCTGACCCAGTCATAGCCTCTGGGCATAAAGATGCCAACAACGAGTGTGTGGATTAACTCGATGAGTTATGAGGATGCCAAGGAGATTTACTGGGAAGGACTCGGTTCACACTCTGAAGTGACAATGTTGTCACTCCAGTCTGCTTTAGTCCCACAGCCTGTGAGCCTGCAGCAAGCCTGGAGGCCCTGGGCCCAGGCTTGGAGATAGGCCTTCCTGGGCTGCAGTTCAGGCTCAGCCTGTTGTGACCCCAAACAAGTCACCTGACCTCTCTAAGCCCCAACCATGTTGTTGCAAACTATTTACCTGTGGGGAGAACTCTGAGATAATATATTTAAAACTAGAGACCCGGTGCACAAAATTCGTGCACGGGTAGGGTCCCTAGGCCTGGCCAGCAATCAGGGCTGATCTGTGGGGCAACCAGCAGGGTGATCAGGGGGCCCCAGATGGCACCCACCTTGGCCAGCCTGGCACCACCCGCTCGCCGGCTCTGCCCCCTGCCACTGCCGCCAGTCACCTCCCTCTGCAGGGTGACTGGTGGGGTGATCAGAGGGTGCCCTCTGGCACCTGCCTTGATTGGCCTGGGGCCTAGAGGCTGGGGGCAGCTCCTGCATTGAGCATCTGCCCCCTGGTGGTCAGTGCGTGTCATAGTGACCGGTTGTTCCGCTGTTTGGTCAATTTGCACATTAGGCTTTTATTATATAGGATGTTTAACAAATTAACACCCAGTAAATGCTCAAAACATAGAGAAAATTATCATTATAGCTGTAAGTGCTCTTTCATATACAGAGCAATTAACAGTACAGTATGGTGGTGAGAGCTTCTTTTTCACAGGGCAAGTGTGGCTAGAAGGTGTTTTTGTCCCGGTCCAGTGTGGCTCCTCTCATGATGTCCATCTAGCCCTTATCTGCCCACCTCTGCTGCGTGGCCCACACTGTGCAGGCCCAGCTTGGTCTGCCTGTGGCCACAAGGCCCTCTGCCAAGGTCTTCATCATTCTTGGCAGAAAATTCACAGTCTGGGCATCTGCAGTCATTCCAAGCTCTCCTTGCGCACAGAGGTGTTAGCACCTGGTGTCTGCGGAGGACAGATCCCTCTCCCAAGGTCCCAGGTCCCCAGAGCTCCAGTCCCCACGCTTGACTGTCAGTCACCTGCCAGCTCTGGGGCTGGCTCTGTGTGCTGTGGGGGCTGTTTTTAGTGTTTGCTGTTTAGGAAGAGTTTTTTCCTGAATGAAATTCAAGCTGCCTCTCGTGGACCCAGGAACAATCCTGCTATAAGGGCACCCTGTCCCTGTTGTCCCGCTCCCTGCTCGGCTCACCATGACAGGCCCACCCGTGCCTCTGTGAGTCAGCACAATGCGAGGCATGACAGCCAGAGGGGTTCCTGCCCATTGCCCGTGTGCTTCCTTCTGTTCACTTGGCCCAGGTCTTGGGAGGATTGGGGAGATCAGCACCCCACCTTCACGTAGCTCAGGGCTCCACCACACAGCCCAGCCCCAGCTGCACGAGGCCTGTGGCACAGGGTTCCCTATGGCACTGGGCCACCTACCAGGTCCGGCAGCTCCCCCAGATGGTTCAATGTTTCAAACATAAAGTCATTCACACCCTTTTCTGGAGTGAGATTATCTATTTTCTGTAGATTTAGAATAAAACTCCAACACCTCTCCAGAGCCCAGAGGCCCATGAGCTCTGCCTCGGTTCCTTCTGGTGCTCAGTAACCCAACCTGCAGGCCTCCTGCCATCACCTCCCAGCCGCTTCTCCCTTGTCCCTCAACCAGGCCCAGCTTGCTCCTCCTTGGGACACTTGCACTGACTGCTCCCCTGGAGCTCTGCCTGCCACATCACCAAGCTGCCCTGTCTTCACCCCCAACCTAAAGAAACCCCCTCAGAGGAGCAGCCCCTGGCTGCGCCCGGCAACCACCCGCCCCCCTCACCCTCTGCCTCTGTTCCCCTCTGACAGTCCCACACCACTGGTGGTTATTTGAGCGTCTCATTCATCTTCTGTGAACGGAGGCGTCTTTCCCACCCTTGTCGCTAGCCCTTGACGAAGGCAGAGGACACAGTGAGTATGTGATCAGATGTGAGCACTGGAAGGTGAACTAATTCCCCGGTGCCTTTCCAAGGCAGAGATGCGGAATCCTGGCTCCAGGACTGCGGGCCAGGAGCCTGTAGACCTGCCGCACAGAGTGGGTGATGGAGGCAGGAAACGCTGCACACGCCCTCCTGGGAAGGTTAGGCCCACAGTGCCCTGGCGAAGGCAGACTGGGGACATGCAAAGGGTGCATGCAGAAGCTGACATTCAGGGGTGGAGAGCTGGGGGCAGGCACGGGCACTGGGGGCTCATGGGACCAAGAGTAGGAGGCCTGGGCATGACACCAACTAGTGGGCTCCTGGGCTTTGGAGTTCAACAGCTCTCCAAGCTGCAGCTGGCCAAGCTCAGCTGAGCCTCCTTGGAGAAGGAGTTATATAAACAGGATGTCCCCTGCTCAGTCGCTGATGTGCCTTTGATAAGTGCTAAATCCTTATAGGTTTCTTTTCCCAAACAGTTTCGCTATTGGTTTAAAGCCATAGCTCTGATGTAGGAAAATGAATTCCACACTTTTCTCCTTCCCTCCTTCCTGACTCAATCACCATGTTGGGGGAACTGGGGGACAGGGTAGAGAGAGGGAGAGAGAAAGTAAGAGAGGGAGGGAATCTGAATACAGGACAGAAAAAGGGTGAGAAAGGGAAGGAAATAACAAGAGGAAAGGGAGGGAGAGAGTGAAACACATGGGAAGAGGGAAAGAAAGAGCTGAGTGATTATGTAATTTCTCTAAAGTAAACCAGCTAAATGAAGTGGAGAATTGGGAAGCTGAAGGGACCGACATGGGACGTCTTGGGGCTGGAGCTCTGTGAACTCCCTGATTATAAAACACGTTAGTCAGAAACACTTTCCTTCAAGAAATGGGTCTCACCAGAAATCCTGTGTTCTGGCCTGTGCTCTCCTCCCCAGGGGCGTGGCCAGATCCCATCCCTGGGAACCAACACCAGGTGGGGAGTCTCTGCCACACTGGGGCCACACTGGGGCTGGTCACACTGGGATGTACACAGTCCTGGCCTGTTCTCCAAGCATAGAAGGCCGTGTGGAGGGCAGAAAGAAGCACCTTTTGGAGCTGAGACCACATGCTAGTGGGTAGCTACGTGACCCTCAGTAAGTCCCTCAGCATTTTCAACCTCGATTTCTTCATCTGTAAAACATAGAGAATGAGAATATCAACCTCTCAAGGTTATTGTCAAAGTTCAGAAGGAACAAGACAAGGGCAAGTATCCGTAAACAGAACGCACTGTGCTCACAGGGAATCAGACAGCAGAGATGACTGTAGGTGACATGCATCTGCCTTATGTGAAGCATGCGTGCAAGCAGGTGGGTATGATCACATGCCTAGTGGACCCAAAAATACCTCTGTGCTCCCTGCATACAGGGCAAGTCTGACAGACTTTCCACCCATTCTAGGTGACCAGCCCAGAACAAAGAGGAATCTCCTAGGTTTTCAAGACTAATCTGTTGAACTTTATAAATGAGGCCTTTGCTATATGCTGGGCCTGTGCTGTGTGCAGGGCTCCGAGATGAGTAGCAACAGCAGCTGATGACTAACCACTCGGTTTTCACATCTATCTCCTTTAATCCTCCCACTGTCCTGTGTGGTGGATGTTTTCTCATTTTGCAGACAGAGAACCTGAGGTTCTTCCAGGTTGAGTGGAGTCCAAAAGCCATTCAGCCATTACTGGTGGAGTCCACTAGCATCTGATGATTGCCAAGCTTTTGCTCATAACCACCACATGAAGTTGCCTCATAATAAGAATAAGACACGTCCTTGACTTTGAGGACCTTGGAAAGTGGGAAGAAAACAGATGTGAAAATGAACAAGTGTGCAATGAGTGCCATGGGAATCGGGTCAGAGTTCAGTGTCCAATCTATACAACTCTCATGCTGTGGAGCAACCTCCCAAGGTGGAGTCATTTGATCCTGGGGAGGGAGGTGCGAGAGGCTGTGCTGCTTCATGATTGAACTGTAACACCATCGAGCTGTTTCACAGCCCTGCTGTTCTCACAGTTGTGCTGTATGACAATTGAGCCATTGGCAATGAATAGGTTTCCTTCTTCACCACAGTCCAAATCAGGGCTCACTGTTGGCATTGAATTGGCACCGATCACCATTGGTTGGCACATGCAATCAGGCTGAATCTAGTTATGACTTGTTTTTATTTACTAGGCTGGACTCTTGATGTATTCTTGCAGCATAAACGCTCAAGATCTACTTCAGTTTTGGGGAAATTTCTTCTTTGTTCCAATTTTATCCCCTCTATTTTTTAATTTTCTTCTCTTTCTAGTAATTTGATATTAAACTTTCTGGCTTGATGTTCAGTAATGGTTTTTTGATATCCTCTCATATTTTTTTATTCTCTTTGCCATACAAGTCTATATTTAGAGATATTTTCTTGACCCTATTTTGCCAGCCTTCATCTTTCTCCCACCCTTCTATTTTAGTGATTATATTTTTAATATTTAAAAGCTATTTCTTATTATATGAAGGTTTCTTTTTAACATTACTTGGACTTTTTAATGGCTGTAATATGTTCTCAAACTTTGACCCTACTAAATGAAGGTTTTTGTTCTTCCTTTATGGTCTCTTTCCAGAATGTTCTGTTTCCTTCAGGATTTAATTTTGTACTTTTCTTGTTGCTTGTTGTTTGATTTTTATATTTTTATATTCTGGGTGCAGGTGGCCATTTTCCCTTGCCTGTGTGGTAAGCTTTGGACATAATATTCCATACCAATTTGATATGGACTGAAGGTTTGTGTCTCCCCCACTCAAAAACATGTGCTGAAACTCTAGCTCCCAATGTGACTATATATGAAGACAGGATGCCCAGAAAATAATTAAAATTAAATGAGGTCATAAGGGCAGGTTTCTGACCCAACAGGATTACTCACTTAAGAGAGCTCACTCTTAGGTGGCAGTGTATGCCAATGTCATTGAGGACATGGTGAGAAGGTGGCAGTGTGTGCCAATGTCATTGAGGACATGGTGAGAAGGTGGTGGCCTGCCACCCAAGAGGAGAGCTCTCACCAGACATGAACTGGGCCTGGCTCTAGGATTTCCCAGCCTCCAGACTGTGAGAACATACATTTCTGTTGTGTAAGCTCCCAGTCTGTGTATGCTGTTATAGCTTCCCTAGCAGATTGGCACCATTCATTCACTCCACAAACAGTACCTGAGGCCTGTTCTGGGCACTGAGGATACAGCAGGGAACAAAACCAACAAAGGCCAGGCAAGCATCCTGAAGCCTACATTTAAGTAGCGAGGGCAGAGAGGAGTAACATATAGTATAATGTCAGGAAGGGATAAGTGCTTTGAAGAAAAGTAATGCTATGTATCAAGTGGAGACAGAAAGGAGAGTGTTTGCTCAATTCTCCATGTGTACTCCAAGTTCTGGCTGGTTTCTGAGAGCAGTGGAGCCCTTAGTTCCATGGGTCCTGGCTTCTTGGCTGGGAGAATGCAAGACAAGGGAACGCCCTGGCTGGAGAGGAGCAGAGTGGACTGCACTGGGGCTGAGGTGCTCAGGGAGGGTGGACCACCATTCTTACAGGACCAGGCAGCAAAGGGACAGAGGTCAGGCCTGTGACCTCTGCAGGCTGAGCCCTGAGGCCGACTGAGTCTGGGTGTCTTGTCTTCCCCATTAAGGAGAGGTGTGAGACCAGAATTAAATGTAAAACAATAAAGGAAAGGGATGCTTTTCCCACTGATCTGTCAAGTAGATTCACACCTGTTATCACACCTGCCTTTCTCTGAAAGGAGTGTTGCCGAACCAAACTTTCTCTTTTCAGAGGCCCCATCAGGGATGCTGGTCACACTTGCCATGGATCAAGCAAATAGCCCAGGACCTTCTTCTTTGGGTGAGCTCAGGGCTGGCACTTACCTGGCAGCAATGCAGACCCCCTCAGGTGAAGTGTCCAGGTGGTGGGGTATTGGCCACACGGCCAGGCTTCCAGAAGGGACCACAGAACCCCTCCTCCACTCAGGCTCAAAGGACCTGTGTTTGGGTCTGTGACCTTCTCTCCCTCCAGCAGAGCCCTGGTCCCAGGCCATGGGGCTCCGCGGGTGCCTGAGTGATGTCCCGGATCCTAGCAGCACCCCTAAAGCCACCAGCTCTTGGGGGAGGGCAGGAGTGATCTCTAAGCTACATTGTTCTGGCTGAATCAACATCCGGCCAAAAGACTCAGAGGTTTGCAGAGACTGAAGGTTCTATGAGAAGAGGATGGAAAGTGAACGGGGCTGTAGCATTTGTTGAATCACCGCAGGCACTGCACGGTGGGCTTAAAACTCTGCTGGGACGCGGGGTGCCCCGTGGAAGGGGTGACCCTCAAGTGCAGAGAACGTGGAAGGACACAGTGAGAAGGTGGCAGGATGGGACTGGCAGGAGGGACTCCCGGAACCCTGAGGCAATTCTGGTCCTTGTTCTGCCCTTTCTTGCTCTGAGTCTAATTCTCCGCGGCTCCTTCCATCTGGAGTCTAGTGCACACCCTGTAAATGTCCCCGTGGCCTGCGTGGGAGAGGGGGTGGCAACAGAGGACACGCATTTCTGGTTGGTTCCTAAGTCCTGTACGACTTCTACCGTGGATGCTAACAGACACTTCTAAGCCAACCAGTGTATAGGCCTGGGAATACATCTGCTTAACATATAGGCATGTTTTGTTTAAAAATTAAGAAAAATATTTCATTAAAAAAAGTAATAAGATGACTTTGGTGGCTGCCAAACAGGGAAGCGTGTGTGCGTCCTGCCAGGATGGGTAGTTTAGGACTCCTGAGGCTAAGGGTGTTTGCCAAGGAAACCCTTCCCATGGGTCTTGCTCAGTCCCCAGGCAAAGCCAGCTGCAAGCTGGGCTGTGTGACACAGTGCAGTCCGCCACCCCTCAGGGCTGAGTTTAGACCGGGCTGAGAGCCCCCAGAGGGAAAGGTGGAGCTGGGACTCCCCTTCATCTAATCCACGGGCAGCCTCCCCTGCCTCTCTCAGCTGGAGGGTGCCTCTCATTCACACCCAATGTGAAAAGCAGCAACACTTTGCCTACTGCATTCTTTAATTCCATCAACATTTTCATGTGTTAGAGGTGTGCCGAGGTTCAAATGATAGTTTTCCAAACATTCTTTCCCAGAAAAGTTTAAAGGGAAGGGCCCGGAGGAGCCCAGAGCCCGTCTGCAGCCCGCAGGTGGACAGCCAGGTTTCCATCCCTGTCCTCCCTTCCCTGCAGCAAAGTGGGCGTGGTTTTCCCACCAGTCCAGTGGAGACCAGGACACAAGTAGCCTGTACCTTACTCTTTCCTTACTAAAGAATGCAGCCTCCACAGCAACCTCTATCTGTGCATGCCCCCAGTGTCCTTTGTTGCAGGTGGCTGTGGGCCCGCTCAGGGCTAGCCCTGAGGTTCACAAGAGCCCTGCAGATGGAAGAATCACTCACTAACTCCGTAATTGTGACATTTCTTTCTTTTTGCTAAAAGATTAATCCTCAATGTAGCCTCAACTAAGTGTTTAAAAGTAAACATTTCATAGCCTACACATCATTGAATTTATTAAGCTTTAAACGGCTCCATCCCATAGACCCAGTTTGCTGACTTCAGTGGCACGTAAGAAGATGAAATGAGGGGGAACTGGGAGTGGCTGCTTTACAATTAGTGGCTGCTTTACATCCCACATGGAATGTTCAGAGAAGGCTATATTTCTGCGGAATAAAAACAAAGATGAGACAGGAAGATGTGTGAAGTCTTATGATTTGGTTTAATGAAGACTGGGGAGCAGTGGCTTTCAGCCAAACAATATTCTCCCTCAGCTACAGTTGATGGCTGTATCAGAACTTTTCTCCTAAAGATGTCAATATTCCAGTTATGTATTACCGTCTATCAAACCATCCCAAAGTGCAGTGACATAAAATCCCCGCCCTCTCACTGTGCTCACAGGTTCTGTGGGCCATGAGTTTGAATAGGGCAGAAGAGGGTGGCTTGTTTTTCCTCCATGATCTCTGGGGCCACAGCTAGAAAGACTTGAGTGGCCAGGGGTGATGCTAACAGTGGGGGGCTGGCCTAGAGCCATTTGGAGGTGCTCACTCTGTGTCTGGCACCAGGGCTGGATGGCAGGCAGGCCAGACTCTGCTCCACCTGCTGACAGCACTTCCTCCTTGCCTTTGCGTGAGGTTTAGGTGGCTCCCAGCGTGGTGTGGATTCCAAGAGAGAGGGCCTATGAGGGTGAATTTTAAGTTTCAAATTAAATAAATCACGATATACAGATTCTTGATCAAACACTAGTTTAGTCTGTATGTCAATGTGAAAGGCATATTTTAAGATGCAATTAACATTTAAATCAGTAAACTTTAAATAAAGCAGCTTACCCTCCATAATGTGGGTTAGACTCATCTAATCAGTTGAAAACCTGAAAAGAACAATAACTAACGTCCCCCAAAGAAGAGGGATTTCTGCCTCCAGCCTGACCTGGCACTCAAGACCAATGCAACATCAACTTGCCTTCTCTCCAGCCTCCCAGCCTCCCCTGCAGATCTGGGACTTTCCCTCTCAGCAAGTGTCCTTGCTATATGCTCAGCTTCCAGGCTGGGCCAGAGCTGGCTTGCACCTCCCTTTTCTTGTTTTGCATCTTTGATTGTGTTAGCCATCCCAGATCCCCAGGGCCTGCACCTTTGGTATATCCACTGCATTCCACAGAGCATGTGTGTTCTGGTGCTGAAGAGGGTGGGCCTATCCAAGCTCAGGGCTCAGGCGTGGTGCACAGGTGTCTTCAGTTTCCTGACTGAATTCTGATCACCTGCTCGGTGCCCATCTGTGACTTGCAGGCCAGTGCACTTGTTTTAGGAACATGAGAATTGAAGGCACAAACTGTAGCTAAAGACCTTCACAGTTGGATCTATATCTAAATTCCATGAATCATTATAATCACATAGTCAACATTTACTCTCTGCCAGACCCTGTGTGGGAGGGCTCCCGTGTATTAACTTATTTTAACAGACTATAAGCCAGTTCTCTTGTTCCACTGCAAATGAGGAAACTGAGGCACAGGGAGATTAGATTTCCTCTCCAAGGACGCATATGGGCTTGGTGGACTAACATTCGTACCCACACCAGCTCTTTAGGCTTCTCACAATCTCTAGGTTATCTCTAAAAGCCTGTGTTCCATTCTAGACTGACATTTAAATAGAAATCCTCACACTAAGGGCTGACAGACATGCACACTTCCAGGACAGAGCCGGTCCAGGGCAGATGCAGTGTGGGCCAGGCCAGGAGCCCATGCAGACAGGCTTGCCATGCAGGCCAGGGCACCTGCACCCTGCCACCTTCATCACTCCCCCCAGCCTTCGCCCTGCCTGTCCTCCTTTTCCCCTCCCACTGTGGTCCCTCTGTTCCCTGGTCAAGCTGACCTCTCTGTGTCTTGTTTTTCCACAGCTGTGCTCAGGGCATGGGATTTAGCAGGGAATTAGTCTCTAATTGTATCCTGTGAGTCATGAACATCTCCCAGCTAAGAATAACTACAGCCAACTCCTGCCCAGGACTGCAAACCTCAGAGCACTTCTGCCCAGCAGATCCCAGCCGACCCTTCTCACCTGGTCTCACCAGGAAGCAGGTGGCTGTGCTGGTCTTCTAGGGAGAGAGCCAGGCCCAGGGAAGAGGGTGGTGGCTCTTCTATGCCTGGACACCTGACGCCAGCCCCAGTGGGTGGGGTCTGTGTAATCTAAATGCTGCATTGCCTACCTTTGGGATTTCAGAGAGAACACAGATGGGACAGATGCCCCCAGCCCTGCCCCTGCAGTATGGGCTATTGCAAAAGGGAAAGGTTAGTCTCTGTGAGAGAATCTCTAAGAGACAGACAGGAAAAAGACGAAGTGTAGAAAGCCTAGAGCTGCTCAGCGGCACATGGAAGTGATTGGAGCCTCAGGGGACCTCCTTACATCCCTAGGAAATCAAGCAGGTGGTGGTGCGGGCTCTAAGGGGTTTAAGAGTAATTATCCCGGGTTTCTTATTAGATGTCATTTATGGCTGAGCAAGAAGAAAGCAAATCCACCCTCTAACCTTTGGCTTTTTGACTGTACCCACCTCAGGACCAGGACTGGAAGTGGCTGTGCGTGCATCTGGACTGGACAGCTGGGTCTGGGAGAAAGGCAGGCATGCTCAGCAAAAGGACACAGGTCTTTTTATCTACCAGAGCCTCACAGTTGCGAGGCAGGGCAAGAGCATCTCTGAGTCTTAATTTGCCTGGTGTGGAAGGGAGAGAGGGGATGGGGACAGTTGGGAATGGCTCTGTCACCCAGTAGCATGGGCAAGGTGGGCGTGGAAACTGAGGCCTGCCTCCCCGCCAGTGCCTGGCCAGATCCTGCAAACCAGGAGCCCCCTCACCTTGACAGGCTCCTGGGATGGGAGCCACTGGGTCCGACTGAGGTTTGAGCCTGTGCTATCAGCTTCTGCAGTAAACTTGGCACACAATCGCGCTTGCATGTGCACACACTCTCACACACACACACCCCTCTCCAACCAGCTTGAGATCACCCACAGAGTCCAGGGCAGGAGACGTGTCTGTTCTTTCTGAAGAGCATCAGGCTTTATTTGTTTGCTTCCCTTTCCCCCTTTTTCTTTCTCCACTTCTTCATAGGTAAAATTGGTGCCAGGCACAAAAGTATCCACTAAAAGATATTAAGTATGATATGTTATCTCCTTTTAAAATAACAAGTTTAGTCTTTGATTGTAGAATTAATACAAGTTCAACTGTAGGAAATCTTGAAAATACAGATAAATGTAAGAAGGAAAATAAAAATTCTCTAAATTTCCACGATTTCGATGAACACATTAGCATATTTTCTTCCATATTTAATTCAGTAAAGTAGCAGGATGCAAAATTAATACTCAGAAATCAGTTGCATATTTATATACCAATAACAAACTATTCTGAAAGAGAAATTTAAAACATAATCCCATTTATAATTACATAAAGAATACCTAGGAATAAATGTAACCACGGAGGTAAAAGACCTGTACTCAGAAAATTATAAGACATTGGAGAAAGGTAACCTGGAGAGCATTATGCTAAGTGAAAAAAGCCAGTCAGAGAAAGACAAATATCATATGATGCCACTTATATGTGGAATCTAATGAACAAAATAAACTAACAAACAAAATAGAAACAGACTCATAGATTCAGAAAACAGACTGACAGCTGTCAGAGGAGAGAGTGGTTGGAGGGTTGGGTGAAAGAGGTGAAGGGATTAAGCGGAAAAAAAAAATCTCATAGACACACCACAGGGTGGTGATTACCAGAGGGAAAGGTGTGGAATAGGTGGATGGGGGTAAAGGAGGGATAAATGGTGATGGAAGGAGACTTGACTAGTGATGGTGACACATAATACCATTTACAGATGATGTAGTATTGAATTGTACACCTAAAACCTGTATAATTTTATTAACCAATTAGAGGCCCGGTGCACAACATTCGTGCACTGGGGGCAGGGTGGTCTCTCAGCCCACACTGCACCCTCTTGCAGTCCAGGACCCCTCGGGGGATGTCTGACTGCTGGCTTAGGTCTGCTCCCTGTGGCTAAGGCAGGCAGTCAGACATTCCCCAAGGGGTCCTTAGCACTGCCTTGGAGGTGGGGGAGGCTCCCGCCACTGCCGCTGTGCTTGCCAGCCATGAGCCCGGCTTCTGACTGAGAGGCGCTTCCCCTGTGGGAGCGCACTGACCACCAGGGGGCAGCTCCTGCATTGAGCGTCTGGCCCCTGGTGGTCAGTGCGTGCCATAGCAACCGGTCATTCCACTTTTCGGTTGATTTGCATATTAACCTTTCATTATATAGAATTTCACCCCAATAAATTCCATACAAATTTTAAAATAAAAGAAAGACTTAAGAAAGAAATTGAAGGAGATACAATTCAATAGCAACACATGCTGTGCTTATGGATAGATATAAAAAAATTAACATTATTAAAATGTTCATGCTACCCAAAGCAATCTATAGATTACATGCAATCCCTATTAAATTCCAATGGCATTTTTCACAGAAGAACAAATAATCCTAAAATTTATATGGAAACACAAAAGAGCCCAATAGCCACAGCAATTTTGAGAAAGAAAAGTTGGAGGTAGCATGGTACCCGATATCAAACTATACTACAAGGATATACAAGTAATAAAGGAATGGTACTGGTATAAAAACAGACACATAGATCATTGGAACAGATTAGAAAGCCCAGCAGTAAACCCACACCTATATATTCAATTAATCTATGACAAGGAGGTAAGAATGGAATAGCCTCTCTAATAAATGATATTGAGAAAACTGGACAGACACATGCAAAAAAAGAAAAGAGACCATTTTCTTTTATTATATTAAAAAAAACACCTCAAAATGGATGAATGACTTAAACGTAAAATTCAAAACCATAATACTTCTAAAGGAAAACATAGGCAGTAATATCTCTGACTAGGGGTACCTATATTCTTTCAAATTAGTGTTTCAGGTTTCTTCGTATAAGTTCCCAGAGTGAGGCAGTTCCATTTTTAATTTTTTGAGGTAACACCATACTGCTTCCCACAGTGGCTGCACCAATCTGCATTCTTATGTTCTTGATACAGCCGTTTTGTTGAGCTTTGTGTGTTGCAACTGTTTTCTACTACTTTCATGACTTTCATTTTCCTTTTCTGAATTATATGTTTAAGTGTGCAGACATTCTTAAATTTTATTTTGTGATTGGTACTTTTTAGCTCCCATTTAAGAAATATTTGTATCTACCAAATCATGTGATATTCTCCTTTATTATCTGCCCAAAACTTTATTTTTTACATTCATAGTCGTAATTCACCTGAAGTATTTTTGTTTGTGTATCTATGATGTGAAATATGGCTCAAGCTTCATTTCTTTCCCAAAAGACTTCTAATATATACAGCACCGTTTCATGAAATAACCTTCCTGTCCTGGCTGGTACAGCTCAGCTGGTTGAGCATTCTCCCATGCTGAAAGGTTGCCAGTTCAATTCCCGGTCAGGACACATGCCCAGGTTATGGGTTCAGTCCCTGGTTGGTGTGTGTGCAATGGCAACCAATCAATGTTACTCTTTCACATTGATATTTCTTTCTCTCTCCCTCTCCCTTCCTCTCTAGCTAAAATCAATAAAAACATATTTTTTTAACCAAGTGCTCTACAATTGCACTTTATCATAAATTATTTACCCACATTTAACTGAGTATATTTCTGAGCTCTCTATTTTTTCATTTATCTATTTGTGTATTGTTTCCTAATGTCACAAACTCTTTTTAAATATGTTTTTATTGATTTTTAGAGAGAGAGGAAGAGAGAGGGGTAGAGAGATACAAACATCAATGGTAAAAAAAAAAAAAAAAAAAAAAAATCAGGGCTTTGCTACCTCTACATACTCTCTATGGGGATCTATCCCTGACCAGGAATTTAACCAGCGACCTCTTGGTTTTGGTGTTGATGATCAACCACTGAGCTATACTGGCTGTGCTGTCACAAACTCTTAATTATTGAAGATTTATAAGACTGGATACTTAGCAGAGTAATGTCTCCAGCTATGTACTTCTGCTAAAATTATATTGGCTACTCTTGGCTTTTAAAATTTTTTCACATAAAAATTTTTTTAGAGATTGCCTTAAGTATGTAGATCAATTTAAAAGAGAATTAAAAATTTTATATTTTTGAGTCTTCTTATCCATGAACATGGTAAATCTTTTAATTTATTAAGTATGATATGAATTTATCTCAATAATGTTTTAGAGATTTCTGTATAGAGTTATTGCATATCTATTATTAGATTTATTACTAGATCTATGGTATGTATTGACACTATTCTAAATGGCATATTTTTGTATCAATTTTCTAACTGTATTTTTTTATTGTTGTTACTAGAGGCCCAGTGCATGAATTCGTGCATGAGTGGAGTCCCTCTGGGTGGCCTACCTCTGAATGCCTGCCTGATCACCCCTAACCACCTCTGCCTGTCTGCCTGATCATCCTAACTGATCTCCCCTGCATCCTGATCGCCCTAACTGCTCTCCCCTGCCAGCCTGATCCCCTTAACTGCCTCTGCCTCGGCCCCACCACCATGGTTTTGTCCAGAAGGACATCCAGAAGGTTGTCTGGAAGATGTCCAGTGCAATTAGCATATTACCCTTTTATTAGTATAGATAGTTCTGGAGGCTAAAGCCAAGATCATGATGTTGGTAGCTTTGATTTCTTCTGAATTATCTTCTTTTGGCTTGTTGATGGTCACCTACTTGCAGTGTCCTCACATGGTTTTTCCTGTGTATGCACCCCTGGTGTCTCTTTTCATGTGTCTAAATTTTCTCTTTTTGTAAGGGCACCAGTCAGATTGTACAGACACCAGTCAGATTATTTTTTTTTGTAAGGATACCACTTCATCTTACCTTAATCCCTCTTTAAATGCTCTAGCTCCAAATGCAGCTCTCATTCTGTGCTGAGGGTGTAGGGCTTCAACATATGAATATGGGGTGGACACAATTCCATTCATAAAACCAAACTGTTTTAATTATTATAGCTTTATAATATAAACTAGAGGCCTGATGTATGAAAATTCGTGCAAGAATGGGCCTTCCTTCCCCTGGCTGCTGGCACTGCCTTCGCTCTGGCTGGAGCCACCTTTCTGCCTTCCCACGCTGCCCAGAGGCCTGGAGCAGCTGGGGTGGTGCTGAATACCCCTGGCAGCTCGGTGCCTGCATATGCAAATTAACCTACCATCTTTGTTGGGTTAATTTGTATACTCACTCCTGATTGGCTGGTGGGCATCGCAAAGGTACAGTCAATTAGCATGTTACTCTTTTATTAGGTAGATTTTACCTGCTTTAATGAATTGCTTCCATTTGTTCTTCATTTCAGAATTATTGAATCTAGTCATTTAATTTTTCTCTTCTACCAGGAAGAGAGACAGGTAATGAGAGAGGAGTTCATGGATTCAAACACTTTTCTAGTTCTAGCTTTTTACCAGTGTATTCCCAGTGTTATGAAACACATTTGTACCTGGTTTCCAGCTCTTTACCAGTGAATTCCTAGTGTTTTCAAATGAAAGTAAAATCTAGAAGAAATCCATAAAGTGCCAGAGAAGTAGACAAGGAGAAAGTTGTTAAGCATTCTGAGCTATTTTCTAACTGTATTTTAGGTCTGTCTTGCTCAATCTCTTGTTGCAGGTAATATAGGGCAGTGGGTCTCTCAGGTACAATGGGAGAAGACTCTACCACTTTCTGGAGCAATCATGGGAGGGAATTCCTATTGTCTTTCATCCAAGTCATATTCTTCTGGTGAAATCATAGAGCTTACTGTAGCCTCCCTGTAGGTCTTGTGTGTCTTTCACTTTACTACTACTATTAACAACTACCAGTTATAAACATTAAATCTTACCTAATTGACTCCTCTCAATTCCCTGAGAGTTATATATTCCTTAATGTACAGATGAGGAAACTGAGGTTTATTAAACCTAAATAACTTTCCCAAGATCTCATTACTTGGTGGTAGAGCTGAAAATTGATCCCATGTTAGTCTGACTCTATATCTTACCTTCCCCACTGGCATATATTCTCTCCTAGCTGAGTAAGAATCTTGGAGCACTGGGTCTATTGTCCTGAGTGCCCGGGTCTAGAGAAGGAGGACTTGCCTATGAATTTTGGTTCATGGAGCAAGAAAATTATTCCAAGGATTTCCAACCAAGATTTTGTTGGGCCAAGAGGTACAGTGTGAGAAAAGTAGATACTAAGGCATAAATTGAGAAACTAGTTGATAGTTGTGTTGGCAGCAAAGGAGTAAATGGGAGACCAAACCATATATTCCCTGATTTGTTTCTTAATATAGTGTTCCTCCAAACTCCATGCTTACCTGGAAACTCAGAATGTGACCTTATTTGGAAATGGGATATTCAAAGATGTAATCAGTTAAGATAAGGTTATACTGAATTAGGATGGGTCCTAAATCCAATGTGACTAGTATCCTTATAAGAAGAGGAGTGGACACATAGATAAAAATTTAAAATAATGTGAAGACAGAGGCAGAAATTATGCTGCCACAGGCCAAAGAATACCAAGGATTCATGGTGACCATCAGATACCGGAAAAGGAAATGAAAGATGTCTCCCTAGGTGCTTTGGAGGGAGTATGGCTCTGGTGACACCTTGATTTCTGACATCTGGCCTCCTGAACCATGAGAGAATACATTTTTATTATTTTAAGCTACTTAATATTTTGCAATTTGTTACAATAACTCTAGGAAACTAATACACAGACCTAGGGTGGGAAGACATTACAGATACTTCTAATCTCTTGTTTTTTTGATTACCTGACTTTTGGGATTATCTCTGCTTCAAGGCATGTGCGATGCAGATGAAATAGAAACCTGGAGTTGGAGCTGGAGCTGCTTCTGGTATGTTGTATCAGACTATAACGAGGTACTCAGAATGAGCAGTGAGTGGCATGTAGTGGGTCCTGTATACATCAGTTTGCTGAGTGAGTGAATAAATTTATGAATGATGGGCATAAGCAATAGAATGAATGCATTTATGAATGATGGGCATAAGATTCCCTCTTTGCGGGAATTGGGCTTCTTCATATTTTCCTTTGATTCAGTTGTCTGTGGTTCGGTGTAGTGTAGGGTGTAGGGAATGCACTTGAAAATCAGACAAACCTAGTGACTTGATGTGTGATTTGGAGCCAGTAAGTTAGCCTCAGTGAGCCTTTGTTTCTTCACTTGTGAATGGAAGGCGATGCTTGCCTCAAAGAGTTACTGAGAGGATTCCCTGTCTGAGCACCTGGCCTAGCGTATGAGCCTACCTGGTTACAACTGCTGTCAGGTTGATTTGCCCCACTCCTCTTCCCAAATGGGAAGTGAGACTTGCAATGGCTCTGCAAGGAGGAAGTTGCATGCCTACGTTTTGTGGTGTGTATCTGTGTGACATGTATATTTTTAGTTGTGAGTTATGTACAAAGTAATGTGTGTACATCAATTGGCTGTCCTTAATAAAGCTGAGAAGCTATGACCACTCTTGGCAGTTGCTGAATTCAGCTCTAGAAAATTCAGTTTTCCAAGTAGTGCTCCTCTGAGGGTGGAGCATCAAAAATGAAGTCACTTGGTCACACATTTTAAATCTCTATAACATTTTCCTCATTCATCCCAGCACTGTCAACGCAGGCATTACCCAGCCTGGGTGTAGACAGCTTTCTAAACGAAGTGGTGAGTCCATTGGCTCTGGTTTTATAGACACGGTTCTCCAGTTTTGGCTACTGTATTCAATAAATCACCATCTCTTAAGGAAAAAAGAAGGAATGAAAAAAGAGGAAGAAGAGAAAGGGCATCAGTTTTGACTTATATTGATCCCAGGAACTTCTCTTTCAGAGAAAAATTTAGGAAGAGTGTGTGAATGCAAGTGTTATTTGTGGACACAAGTAACCAGTCCAAGATCTATATGTCAGCATTCTTCGCAATGAGCTGGGACCCTGGGGAGCTCGCTCCCTAGGTGTTTGTAAGGGAGCAGTGGAAAGTTGGACTGCTGAGGGCAGCTGCTCCAGGTACTTTGGAAGGAAACATTGACAAACAATTTCTCTGAACAGCTTGGTTCCCAGCCAATTTCTTAAGCTTCACCAGATCCTATAACCAGAGCAAAGTGCCTTCAAGCCCCAATAGCTGATTTTAAATCCAGACACATATACAAACTATTAGATGACACTACATTGATATTTTTATGGTTTTGTAAATCCATTCTTTAGACACCTATTGCCTTAGACACCTTGGACATCCATTTGGATGGCTGGGAGGAGGGAAAAGCAAAAATCCCTTAAACAAGGCAGAGTTGGTATCAAAGTTCGATGTGACCTAAATGTTAGTGCTCTTTCCACCACAGTGCACTGCTTTGGAGGTGGTGGACCTTGGAGCCTCTTCTCATCTGGCTTCAACTTCTCTACTTGGCCTAAGTCCCCATAAATCTATGCTTGCCCTCCTGGTCTCCAGCCAAACGTATCTTTCATGAATACATATTAGCTCTCAAGTCAATGTCTTTGCTCTTGCTGTCCTTTCCATCTGGAATGCTCTCTGCTTAGAATAGCTTTTGCCCATTGGCTGCCTGCCAGGTTTCTAAATAAAGGACAGCCACTTCTGGAGAGTTTTCTTTGGCCCCCTCTTTCTATCTCCTGCATTTTCCTAGCTCCCTTTTTGATAGCACATATTCCTGCATTTCTAATTGTTTACCTGGCTGCCTTTCTCACCAAACTGGCAGCTCCTGACTCAGGACACTGCTGGGCTCTAGTGGCATTAGAAAAGTATTATTTGATGGATGAAGGAAGTAATGAAGGATTAATTCAATAAAAACTCTCATAAAAAGGCCCAAAGGCCTTGGGATAAGGTGCACTATTATCCTTATACATCACATACATCGTTATATATCATGCTTAATAAACCATGGCTGAGCCAGATCTCACTGAACAGAACACACATTTCATTCTGTAAAGGCAGAAGTCCAAGTTTTGCTATAAATTAAGCATAAGAAATAATTAGCTTTGCAGACATTAGCCTGTATAGCCAATTATCTCATGTATCCCAAGGGGAGTTTAACTGCTAATTCAACAACTGGCTTAGCATGTGACTTTGAGCAAGAATCCATTATTCTTTAATCTTCTCACTTATACAGGACAGATAACATGTCCTTGATGTTTAATTCAAGGGCTCATTAGCTTGAGTTTGTGAAAGCTCTGAGCAGTTGGGAAAAATGCTTGCCACGGGACATATGGCCATCTCCTGTGGGGCCTGTTGGCTGGTGGAAGTTGTCTCCATCCTTCTTCACCTTCTAAAGAAGAATATCTACATTCAAAGCATCACTGGGAAAAAGGTTGCAGTGAGACATATTTCTGACTAAGAAAGGACAGAATTAGCATTTCTGGAATAGTCTTCACTAGGTTTGGGTACAGACTGAAGCCAATACAGTTTTATTGAGCTTAATTTGGAGCACCCATCCTGCAAACTGCGGAAAGATCTACCTTCCCTCTCAGGTATCACCGTCCTAGGATAATGCGAGAGATCCTTTCTCAGTGCCAGGGGGTGGTCCTGGTGATTGCTGTTCTGCACATATGTGAGCACTGTTAAATGTTCTCCTGTGAAGTGTAGAAAGAGCCTGCACTCAGCTATGGGTGCTCCATCCCACAGAGATCTGGGTGCTGGGTGCTATGGCTTTTGCCTTAGTCATGTGTGGTATCTAAATTGAGCTTTTCACACAGAAAATGCTCATGACATTTAAATGGCAACTTTTCTTAATTAAAAAAAGAGAAAGTAACTACAAATAAATCAACACGGGATCCTAAAATATTGTTCAAGTAACCCAAAATAAGGCAAGAAGAGAGAGAGAGAGAGAAAAAAAAAAGAAATAAAAAATAGAAGAAAACCACAGAAAAAAATTGCAGACTTAAGTACTGTCATATCAATAATTGCCTTAAATGTAAATAAATTAAATACTAAGCAAAAGACAAAAGTTGACTGAGTTGATTTAACAATATGTTAGACCCAGGGAACAGCTGCAAACCAAGGAACACTGGACCCCAAGCAACGCGAATACACAGACTCGAAGGAGCTCTGCACCTTCTCACAGAAAGGTCAGATTTTGCCTAGGAAAAGGAGAGAGAGAACTACATAGCCAAACACCCGGAGAAGAGAGATCATGGGGAGACAAAGAAACAGCCCGCATATGAAAGAAAAGCAGGCATCACCAGAAAAGAAAGTAAACGAAATGGAGGCAAGCAACCTGTCAGAGAAAGAATTCAGAGAAATGGTCATAAGGTGGCTGAAAAGAATGGAAGACAAATTCGACAATATGTGTAAGAACCAAGAGGAAATGAAGAAGAACCAAGAAGAAATAAAAAATGACATTGCTGCTGTAAAGAACTCAATAGAAAGCCTCAAGAGTAGACTAGAAGAAGCAGAGGACTGCATCAGTGAGCTAGAAGACAATGTAGGAAAAATTACCCAAGCAGAGCAGCATCTAGAAAAAAAACTTAAAAAACAGGAGGAGAGCTTAAGGGAACTTTGGGACAACACGAAACAAAACAAAATACGCATAATAGGGGTGCCAGAGGAGAGGAAACTGAGCAAGGAATAGAAAACCTGTTTGAAGAAATAATGACAGAAAACTTCCCTGATATAGGGAAGAAAAAACTCACACAAATCCAAGAAGCTCACAGAGTCCCAAATAAAATGAACCCCCAAATACCGACGCCAAGGCACCTTATAATTAAATTGGCAAACACCAACGACAAAGTAAGAATCTTAAAAGTGGCCAGAGAGAGAAAGAAAGTTACCTACAAAGGATCCCCCATCAGACTAGTGACTGATTTCTCAACAGAAACACATCAGGCCAGAAGGGAATGGAATGAAATATGCAAAGTCATGCAAAAAAGAGTCTGAATCCAAGAATACTGTACCCAGCAAGGCTGTCAATCAAAATTGAAGGTGAAATCAGGAGCTTCACAGACAAAAAAGGACTAAGGGAGTTTATTCCACCAAACCAGCAATGCAAGAATGCTAAAGGGTCTGCTGTAAAAAGAAGAAATAGGAAGTGAAGAAGGAACACAGGGGTAAAGAATAAAAATGGCGACAAACAAGTACCTATCCTATCTAATAAAAGAGTAATATGCAAATTAACCATCACCCCGCTATCCCACAAGCCACGCCCACAAGCCACACTCACCAGGCAATCAGGAGAGAATATGCAAATAAACCCAACCAAGATGGCTACGGCCACAGAGAGCAGGAGGGAGGCTTGGGTTTCCCCGGCAATGGAGGAAGCCAAGCTTTCTGCCTGCCCTTGCCGGCCTAGGCCTCCACTCAAGGCTACAAAGTTTCAATGATAGAAGATACATAAACACAAACAGAAATGGCGGCAGCCACAGAGCTGGAAAGAGCAGGAGGCTAGGGTTGCCCCTGGTGATGGAGAAAGCCAAGGTTTCTGCACACCCTGGCTGGCCCAGGCCTCCGCTTAAGGCTACAAAGTTTCAATTATAGAAGATACATAAATCCCAATAGAAATGGCTGCCACCACAGAGCAAGCAGAAGGCTTGTCTCCGCTCCAGGCTACAAAGTTTCAATTGTAGAAGATAAATATACCCCAGATACCAGGGCCTCTGCTTGGGTTGCCAGGGGGCGTGGCCGGCCTGCCAATCACCACAGGCCCCTCGCCCAGGCTGCCTCACACCCCAAGGGAACCCCCACCCTGATCCGGGACACCGTTCAGGACAAACTAGCTGGCCCCCACCTGTGCACCAAGCCTCTATCCTATCTAATAAAAGAATAATATGCAGATTGACCATCACTCCAACACACAAGAGGGCTGCCCCCATGTGGTCAAAGATCCTGCCCCCATGTGGACACAAGATGGCCACCACAAGATGGCCAGCAGGGGAGGGCATTTGGGTGGGACAGGCCTGCAAGGGAGGGCAGTTGGGGGCGATCAAGCCTGCAGGGGAGGGCTGTTAGGGGTGACCAAGGTGGCAGAGGAGGGAAGTTGGGGGCGACCAGGCCTGCAGGGAAAGGCAGTTGGGAGGGACCCAGGCCTGCAGGGGAGAGCAGTTGGGGGGGACCAGGCCTGCAGGGGAGGGCAGTTAGGGGCAAACAGGCTGGCAGGGGAGCAGTTAGGCATCAATCAGGCTGGCAGGGGAGTGGTTAGGGGGTGATCAGGTTGGCAGGCAGAAGCAGTTAGGGGCAATCAGGAAGGCAGGCAGGCGAGCAGTTGGGAGCCAGCAGTCCTGGATTGTGAGAGGGATGTCTGACTTCCCATTTAGGCCTGATCACGGTGGGATTGGGCCAAAATGGGCAATTGGACATCCCTCGAGGGGTCCCAGATTGGAGAGGGTGCAGGCTGGGCTCAGGGACACCCCCCTTCCCTGTGCACGAATTTCGTGCACCAGGCCTCTAGTCAATAATAACTTTAAATGTAAATGAAGTAAATGCCCCAATCAAAAGACATAGGGTAACTGAGTGGATAAGAAAACATGACCCATATATCTGCTGTCTACAGGAAACTCACCTCAGAAAAAAAGACACACACAGACTGATGGTGAAGAGATGGAAAAAGGTTTTTTAGGCGAATGGAAATGAAAAAAAAAACAAAAAACAGCTGGGGAAGCAATACTTATATCTGACAAATTAGATCTCAAAGTGAAGGACATAAAAAGAGATAAGGAAGGCCACTTCGTAATACTAAAGGGAGTAATTCAACAAGAAGATATAACTCTGGTAAACATATACGCACCCAATACAGGAGCACCCAAATACATAAAAAAAATTTCGGGAGGATATTAAGGGAGAGATTGACAGCAATACAATCATAGTAGGGGACTTTAATACCCCACTATCACCATTGGACAGATCCTATAAACAAAAAATCAGCAAAGAAACATCAACCCTAAATGAATCACTAGACCAGATGGAATTAATTGACATCTTCAGAACATTTCACCCCAAAGCCACAGAATATACATTCTTCTCAAGTGCACATGGGTAATTTTCAAAGATAGCCCATATATTGGGTCACAGGCAAAGTCTCTTCAAATTCAAGAAGATAGAAATCATATCAAGCATCTTCTCAGATCACAGTGGCATAAAACTGGAAATCAACTACAATAAAAACAACCCAAAGAAATCAAACACATGGAGACTAAACAGCATGCTATTAAACAATGACTGGGTTACCAGAGAGATCAAAGAAGAAATAAAAAACATCATGGCAACAAATGACAATGAAAACACAATAATCCAAAATCTATGAAACACAGTGAAAGCAGTCTTGAGAGGGAAGTTCATAGCTCTACAAGCCTACTGCAAAAAACAAGAAACAATGGTAATAAATTACCTAACCCTACAACTCAAAGATTTAGAAAGAGCGTAATAAGAAAAGCCCAGTGTAAGCAGAAGGAAGGAAATAATAAAGATCAGAGCGGAGATAAACGACATAGAGACCAAAGAAACAATACGAAAGATCAACAAAACCAAGAGCTGGTTCTTTGAAAGGACAAACAAGAATGATGAACCTGTAGCCAGGCTCACCAAGAAGCAAAGAGAGAGGACCCAAATAAACAAAATCAGAAATGAAAGAGGTGAAATAACAACAGATCCCGCCGAAATACAAAGGATTGTTAAAAAATACTATGAACAACTCTATTCCAACCAACTGGACAACCTGGAAGAAATGGACATATTCCTAGAAAAATACAACCTTCCAAAACTCAATCAGGAAGATTCTAAAAATCTCAATAGGTCAATAACTATGGAAGAAATTGAAGCAGTCATCAAAAAGCTTCCAGCAAACAAAAGCCCAGGGCCAGACGGCTTCACAGGAGAGTTATACCAAACATTCAAGGAAGAATTAAAACCTATCCTCCTCAAAATATTCCAAAAAAATTCAAGAGGAAGGAACACTTCCAAGCTCCTTCTATGAAGCCAGCATCACCCTAATACCAAAACCAGATAAAGACAACACAATGAAAAAGAATTACAGGCCAATATCCCTCATGAACATAGATGCCAAAATCCTCAACAAAATTCTAGCAAATCGGATCCAGCAGTACATCACAAAGATCATACACCATGACCAAGTCGGATTTATCCCAGGGATGCAAGGATGGTACAATATCCGCAAATCAATAAGTGTGATACATCACATAAACAAATTGAGAGATAAAAATCACATAGTCATATCAATTGATGCAGAAAAAGCATTTGACAAAATCCAACACCCTTTCTTGATGAAAACTCTCAACAAGGTGGGAATAGAAGGATCATACCTCAACATAATAAAAGCTATATATGATAAACCCACAGCTAACATCATACTCAATGGGCTAAAACTAAAACCATTTCCCCTAAGAACAGGAACAAGACAGGGATGCCCACTCTCACCACTACCGTTTGACATAGTACTGGAAGTATTAGCCATTGCAATTAGACAAGAAGAAGAAATAAAAGGCATCCAAATTGGAAAAGAAGAAGTAAAGCTGTCCTTATTTGCAGATGACATGATATTGCACATAAAAAACCCAAAGACTCCATCAAAAAACTAACCGACTTAATAAATGAATTCGGCAATGTAGCAGGATACAAAATTAACGCCAAGAAATCTATGGCATTTCTATACACCAATAGTGAACTTACAGAAAGAGAGACTTAAAAAAGCAATCCCATTTACCATCACACCAAAAAAAAATTAAGATACCTAGGAATAAACTTAACTAAGGAGGTAAAAGACCTATACGCGGAAAACTACAGGACACTGAAAAAAGAGATAGAGGAAGATGTGAACAGATGGAAGAACATACCATGTTCATGGATTGGTAGAATCAACATCATTAAAATGTCCATACTATCCAAAGCAATCTATAGATTCAATGCACTCCCCATTGAAATATCAATGGCATATTTCACAGACCTAGAAAGAACTCTCCAAAAATTCATCTGGAATAAAAAAAGGACCCCAAATAGCTGCAGCAATCCTGAGAAAGAACAAAGTAGGTGGGATCTCAATACCAGATTTCAAGCTGTATTACAAAGCCACTATTCTCAGAACAGCCTGGTACTGGCACAAGAACAGACAAATAGACCAATGGAATAGAATAGAGAATCCAGAAATCAACCCAAACCACTATGCTCAATTAATAGTCGACAAAGGAGGCATGAGTATACAATGGAGTCAAGACTGTCTCTTCAATAAATGGTGTTGGGAAAATTGGACAGATACGTGCAAAAAAAAAAAAAACAAACAAACAAAAAAAAAAAACGAAACTAGACCACCAGCTTACACCATACACAAAAATAAACTCAAAATGGATAAAGGACTTAAACTTAAGACAGGAAACCATATAAATACTAGAGGAATCAGAAATCCACAGGCAGCAAAATCTCAGACATATGCTGCAGCAATTTCTTCACCGATACCACTCCTAAGGCAATGGAAATTAAAGAGAAAATAAACAAATGGGACTACATCAAAATAAAAAGTTTTTGCACAGCAAGAGAAACCATCAACAAAAGAATAAGAAAGCCCACTGTATGGGAGAACATATTTGCAAATGTTATCCCTGATAAAGGTTTTATCTCCAGCATTTACAGGGAACTCATACAAGATAACAAAAGGCAGATAAAGGATCCAATAAAAAAATGGGAAATGGCCCTAAATCAGCCATGGGCAAACTACGGCCTGCAGGCCGGATCCAGCCCATTCAGCTGTTCTATCCGGCCCATGGAGCCGAAAGAGTGGAGGGTTCTCTTGCTCTCCCCTCCGTTCCTTTACTTTGAATTTATGTCAGTTCACACAAACACTCCATCCATGCTTTTGTTCCGGCCCTCTGGTCCAGTTTAAGAACCCATTGTGGCCCTCGAGTCAAAAAGTTTGCCCACCCCTGCCCTAAATAGATACTTTTCGAAAGAAGACAGAAGGAAGGCCAAGAGGCATATGAAAACATGCTCAAAGTCACTAATTATCCGAGAGATGCAAATAAAACCAATAATTTGGTATCATCTCACACCTGTCAGAATGGCTATCATCAACAAATCAACAAATGACAAGTGCTAGCAAGGATGCGAGGAAAAAGGAACCCTTGTGCACTGCTGGTGGGAATGCAGACTGGTGCATCCACTGTGGAGAACAGTATGGAGTTTCCTCAAAACACTAAAAATGGAACTCCCATTTGACCCAGTAATCCCACTTCTAGGAATATACCCCAAGAAACTAGAAACACCAATCAGAAAGGATATATGCACCCATATGTTCATAGCAGCACAATTTACAATAGCTAATGCTGGGAACCAATTCCAGCATGTAATAATTACAAGAGTTTCACCAAAAGGTTGGTGAAGCTAGGGGGGCTCAACAAGGGTGAGCCACATATGTAGTTTACCTGTTGGAAATGGCTAAAAGGCACTTCCCCCAAACCTGAATAGGACTGTTAGCTGCCAGACAGCTCAGGGCATTTTATTGCCTCCTGTTTGCCAAACACCTGAACAGCTATAGGCTATTCCCCAAACTGACAATGCTTCTGTTACCCTACCCTTTGAAGTGTATATCTCCATCTTGCCTTAGGATAAATTGTGTTAATAAAAGCAGGGTCCTGAGTGAAGGAGAGGAGTCTTCACCTCCCTTTAGCTGAAGCTCCTCTGACCCCCAATGCCTTTCAAAATTATCTTTCGTCTCCAGACTTTTTAATCATCTACGCACAGCCCCTTTCTCCAGAATGCTGAACCTTTTGTAAGGCTGGGAAAAGAACCCCGGCAAGCTAAGATTTGGAAACAGCCTAAATGCCCATCAGCAGATGAGTGGATTAGCAAACTATGGTACATCTACACAATGGAATACTACGCTGCTATAAAAAGAAGGAATTCTTACCATTTGCAGCAGCATGGATGGAACTGGAGAGCATTATGCTAAGTGAAATAAGCCAGGCAATGAAAGAAAAATACCACATGATCTCACTCATTTATGGAAAATAAAGAACAGTATAACTTGATGAACAAAAAGATAGATACAGAGGCAGTAAAGCATCGAACAGACTGTCAAATTACAGCAGGAAGGCTGGGGAGTGTTGAGGAGGGGGGGGAAGAGATCAACCAAAGGACTTGTATGCATGCATATAAGCACAACCAATGGACACAAGACACTGGGGGGGGGGGGGGAGGGCGGGGATGAGGGTATGTGCCAGCAGGTAGGGGAGGCTGGGGAAAGGTCAATGGGGAAAAAAAGGAGATATATGTACTACTATATGTAATACTTTAAACAATAAAATAAAATAAAAAAAATAAAAATAGCAGGCAAAAACACCAATATGCTAAAAAATATACTGTGTGTAAGACAGGTGCAATACAATGATGTACAAACACCAAATGCAATAACCTAGGTATGTTGAAAGTAAAAGGACAGAAAAAGATACACCATGACAAAATTAATTTAAAAATGTAAGCAGAAGTGGCTCTATTAATTTCAGATATAGTAGACTTCAGAAAAAAAAAGAATAGAGATAAAAGGATAACATAACATAATGATAAAACATTTAAGATACACTGATCTTAAATGTATGTATACCAAACAACAAAGCCTCGAAATAAATGAAACAAAACATGATGGAGCTAAAAGAAGAAATAGACAAGCCCACAATTACAGTTGGAGACTTTAACACCTCACTCTGAGCAATTTATAGAAGCACTAGACAGAAAATAAGCAGATGTATAAGAAATGAACGGAACCATCAACAAACAGAATTTGACTGACATATACAGAGCATTTTACTCAATAACCATAGAACACATTCTTTTCAAGCATCTATAGAACATTAATAGGATAGACCATATCTTAAATCACAAACAAATCAACAAATTTAAAATGATTGAATCAAACTAGAAATCAGTAACAGAAAGACAACAGGAAAATCTCCAACAACTTGGAAATTAAATAACATACTTGTAAATAATTCATGAGACAAGGAGAAACATCACAAAGGAAATAAAAAACACATATAACTAAATCAAAAAGAAAATACAACACATCAAAATATGTGAAGTACAGTTAATGCAGTGCTTAGAGGGAAATTGATATTCCTAAATTCTTAGTTTAGAAAAGAGGAAAAACCTCAAATCAATAATTTAAGTTTCTACCTCAAGTAACTGGAACAAAAAGATCAAGATAAATCCAAAACAAGCAAAAAAATAGTAAATAATGAAAAACAGCCATTCGTTAAATTGAAAACAGAAAAACAAGAGAGAAAAAAACCAATGAAATAAAATACTATTTTAAAAAAATCAACAACAATAACATTAATAAACTTCTAGCAAAGAACAAGGACAAGACAGCAATCACAAATATCAGTAACAAAGCAGATGTCACCAGAGATTCTGAAGCCATTAAAAGGATAAGAAGGAAATACTAGCAACAACTTATTCTTATAAATTCAATAACTTAGGACAAATGAACCAATCCATCAAAATTCAATGACATCCTAGATAGTTCTGTGGAAGAAATGGAATTAATAATTTAAAAATTTCCAAAAGAGAAATCTCCAGACTCAGATGGATTTCCTAGAGACTTTTACCACACATTTAAAAAGGAGTTAGCATCAATCTTACATAATCTCTTCCAGAAAATAGAGGAGGAGAGAACAAATCCCAACCTGCTTTATGGGGCTAATATTACAGATAAAAAACCAAAACAGTACAAAAAATAGAAAACTACAGGCCAATATCTCTCCTTAATTTTGATACAAGTCTTGCCTGAGGTCACACAGCTGCTTGAAGATATAGAGAAAACTAGAACCACTTTTCTGTTTTGCAGGAAAGTAGTTTTTCACACTGCAACTCACTAATATATTGGTTCTGAATGCGCTGTGTGTTATTTATATACAAGAACTCCATGTGCTTTAGAAAGTCAATGCCATGTGAAAATCCAGCCTTAGTGTATCATTACTGGAATTATAAATGTGTATTTCATGTAACTGCCTCAAATTCTTTTAAAATTATGTGGGAAATACTTTGTAAACAGTTAGATCTCATGTATTTGGTCCCTAAAATGAAGATTTCATCAAATATGGTAAATATACATAAGTATTTAATAATATAATCTTGTTAGTTTCAGAGGATGTGGAAGAAATTGGTTTGCTCGAGTTATTTACAAAAGCTGTTCATAAAAATGGGAACAATGTCCTATTTTCCCTCAATACATTTTCTCAAAGCAAACAGCTGTCCAGCATCCTTTCATGGACTGTTCTTTCACTGGGATTTTGAGCATTTGAAGGAGAAAACGTTTTCCCCGCATCTTATCTCATTAACATTAATGATGAATTTGTGCTGGGCACAGTTCTAGGCTCCTTCAACATATATATTTTTTTTAATTCCCACATCAATTTTCCAAAGTAAGTATTACTAATAGTAATATTATTCCAATGCCACAGGCAGGTAAACTCACTGGCTCACTCAAGGCCATGGCAGGCAGATGGGAAAGCTGGGACTGAATCCTGAGAGATTCTGACTCAGAAGCCTGTGTGTCCTTTCTCAGTCCTATTGCTCCTCCCACCCATTCTCCACCATCCCCAGCACTGAGGCCAGTGTGAAGTTATCTTCCAGGATACCACAGGAGGGAGGATGTGAAGGGAAAACACAGACGAAGGGGGAAGCCAGGGCAGTCTGTGGAGGTTCTTGGGATGATGTAAATGGCCAAGGTTTTGTGAAAATCTCAGGAATAGCTAAGAGCTAAGTTGGTAAGGGCTAACCATTACCTGGAAGTACAACTGAAATTGAGTTTACTGCCATGAAGATCCACATGCCCAGCCAGCCAGCCATCTCAAAAATCTCATCCTAAAAGAAACGGCTGCTTGAGCAGATGTGAAGACCCTACCAAGTGCCACTCCAGCTCTACTTGATTTTGGATCAATCATCAATTGACATCCATTATTTTGTCTCATATTTTCCAAAAGTTAGGGAGAAACTAGAACTAGATCTAAGAGAAACAGGTGAGTAATTAAAGAGAAAATTAAATACAGGGTCGGCAAAGTAGGTTTACAATTATGAGTACATGAAACACAGAGTTCATTCTTGTATTATTATTTATTAATTATTGTATTATTTTCTATATAAACAACTATAAACCTGCATTTGCTCCACCCTGTATATGATTGAGGGAAAATTAAAGGAGGAAGGTAGGCTGGTGTGTGAAAATGATACAGCCAAATGGGAATGTCAGTCATGGAGGAAAACGACTTAACATAATGTTGTATAGCAATGATGCAGGAAGATACGGGTCTGGCCAAAAGTGATGACAGAGATCCTAGATTCATCCCACTTTCCTGGTGTCTCTGGGGAAGCCATCTGACACTTCTGATGCTCAATAATACCTGATCCAAAATAATTTTGGAGAATCAAGTATGACATTGGGTCAAAAGTGCTCTATGAGTCATAATAACTCTGTGTCTGTTGATGGTCATTAAAGGATGATGGCTACCTCACTAGATGGGACTCCATTCAGAAAAGTAAATTTGAGCTCAGGAAGCAGAAACCAGACACACTGGAGGCCTGTGCCCCGTCTCTGGAGAGAATGTTGTCAGTGTGGCACTAGGGCCCCAGGAAGTCAATGGATACACACAGTCCCTGGAGGCTGACAGGCCTGGCGCCATAACATGGAGCTCAGGCAAGGCATGCAGAGCTTCCTTAGAAAGCTTCATAACCTGGAGATGCTATAGCTCCAAGCAGGGACAGTCACAGTGGGGAGGCTGAGATTAAACCCAGACTCAGCTGGAGCAGGACCATGGTCGGAATTAAGAAAAGGGGAAGGTGAAGGCTGAGGGGAGAGCAAGGATATTCATGCTGGGATGCCTGGCTTTTTCAGTAGATTTGGGGCTTTGTGGCTTTGTAGAGGAATTGGGCTGGGTTATTCCTGTCAACTGTCCCAGGCACACATTGATTAGAGTTTACCAAAAAATATTTTTCTGCTTATAATAGGAACAGCATTGGTCATCTTGGCAATTGGGAATTCCTAGGATTGTAAGAAAAACCAAGAGAAAGAAAGCCAGAGGAATTAATTGTCTGTAGCTGATTTTCTCCCTTTTTTTCCACCACGGTCCACTTGGAAGGTGACAGTCAGGATCTATGTCCCTGGGTCTCTGCTGCCTCTACATCTTGCACTATGAAGAGTTGTTGGGAAATGAGAAGGATATTATTGGCAATAAGCTTCTTATTAAAAAGTAACTGTTTGATTTATAATTGCCCAAACTTTGAAACAACCAATATGGCCTTCAGTAGGTGAACGGATAAACTGTAGTACATCCAGACAATGGAAAATTATTCAGTATTAAAAATAAATGAGCTATCAAGCCACAGGAAGACGTGGAGGAAACTAAATGCACATTACTAAGTGAAAAAGCCAATATGACAAGACTATATACTGTGTGAGTCCAACTATATGACATTCCTTTTAAAAAATATTGTTAATTTTCGGTTAATTTCTGAGGCCATAGCAGAGGCAAGCTGAGGTCTCAACTCACACACACACACACACACACACACACACACACACACCCCAGGCTGTGCTGGAAGGGGGGCATGCAGCCCTGCATCTCCTGTCTTTGGCTCTGGCCCTGCCTGATCTGCTCAGGAGGCCACCCATGTTCCTGTCAGATGAGGCTTAGAGAGCTGGGCTGCTAGGAAGACAGCCCATATCTACTCATGGCAAAGTGTAACTTCTGACTCTAGGTAATAACCTTTCCAGGATCTGAGGAAGGAGAGAGAGGAAGGGCTTTCTAACTGACCAAGGAGACTCCTCTGGAAAGCGCACTTTATTTTGCATCAAGGCAACCTGTTGGGGCCCAGGACCGCACCATAGTAACAGAAGGAAGCTGTGCCATCACTCCAACGCTCCACCCAAGAACAATTGCAGGACCGTGATGGTCATAACGCCTGCACTCCTTTGGCGCTATAGTCTCAGCCCACCTTTCACAAATGAGCACTCTGCTCACAGGCCATACCTCTGCTATCCAGTCGTCAGGTTAAAAGTGATTTCTTTTCTAAGGTAATCAAGATCAAATCTTCTTAAGTGGACAAAAATTTCAGCTTTAATACACTGTGTAGTTTTGTGACACTAACAAATAATAAATTTATTTTTAATAACAGCTTTATTGACATGTAATTTGCATATCATAAAATCACCCTCTTAAAGTGTACAGTTAAGTGATGTATAGTGTATTAATGAGGTTGTACAACTATTACCATTATCTAATTTCAGAATATTCTATCACCCTCAAAAGAAAATCCATATCATTAATAATCACCTTCATCATAACCCTCAACCACCTCCACCTTGGCAACAGTAACTGATTTTCTGTCTCTATGAATTTGCCTGTTCTAGACATTTCAGTAAAAGGAATCATAAGTATGAGGGCTTTGTGTCTGACTTATTTCACTTAGCATGTTCTCAAAGTTCATCCATGATGTAGCATTATCAATACTGCGTTCTTTTTTAAAAAATTTCTTTATTGATTAAGGTATTACATATATGTCCTTATCCCCCTATTACCCCCCAATCCCCCCACTCTTGCCCTCACCCCCTGTTTTATTGGCAAGTAATATTCCATCGTGTTGACATACCACTTGTATTTATCCATTGACCGGGTGATGAACATTAAGTTGTTTTTATTAGGTCTGTGCCAACAGGAGCTGGGCCAAGAGACGTTGTGAGAGTTTAAGAAATTTTATTACATTTTCTCACAGCAGATTGAGGCCAGTGTGTCGGTGTCAGCAGAGAGGGGGTGTTTAGGTTCTCTCACATAAGGTAAAAGTATGCAATGTAGGGTCAGGATGCGGTGTGTGAGTCGGTCAGGCAGAGAGGAGGGCAGGAATCAGTCAAGGAAGGCAAGGGAAGAGAATGCACAGGTCAGTCAGGCAAAGGGGGACTCATATTATTTTGCTTCTGCAGGCACTAGCCCTCTGCTCCAAGCTATGGGGAAAGGCTTATAACAATATATATTTTAGAAAACATGTCCAAACAGTTTTCACTTTCTCGCTATCATGAATGATGCTGCTATAAGCATTTGAGGACAAGTTTTTTGTGTGGAGATATACTTTAAATTCTCTTGGGCATATATCCTGGAGTAGTATTGCTGGGTTATATGGTAACTTTACTTTTAACCTTTTCAGAAATTGCCTAACTATTTTCCCAAGTGGCTGCACCATCTTATATTACTATCAACAATGTATAAGGGCTCCAACTTCTCCAAATCTTTGCCAACACTTGCTATTGTCTGTCTTTTTTTATTATAGTCATCCTAGTGAGTGTGAAGTGGATTGATTTGGGCTTTCCAAATGATGTTGAGCATCCTTTCATGTGCTCATTGGGCATTTGCATATCTTCTTTGGAGAAATGTCAATTTAAATCCTTTGCCCATTTTAAAATTACTTGTCTGAATACTAGACCCTTATGTGATATATGATTTGCAGGTATTTTCTCCCATATTGGCTGACATTTTTATTTTCTTGATAGTGTCCTTTGATGCACAAGGTTTTTTTATTTTGATGAAGTCTGATTTATTCATTTTTCTTCTTTTTATGCATGTGCTTTTTGTGTCATATCTACGAATTCATTGACAACTTAAAGGTTATTAAGATTTGCCCCAAGTCTTCTTCTAAAATTTTTATAATTTTAGCTTTTATATTTGTGTTTTATCTGTGTTGAGTTAATTTTCCTATATGATATTTGGTAGGAGTCCAACTATTTTTTTTTCTTGCATTTGAATACCCAGTTGTTTCATAATCAACTCAATAAATAGAAGATTATGATTTCCTCCACTAACTGCTTTGAACTCAATTGACCATGAATGCGAGGGTCTGTGTATGGACTCTCAATTCTAGTCATTGATCTCTTTGTCCATCCCTATGCCAGTACCACACTCTCTTAATTACTGTAGCTTTGTAATAAGTTTTAAATTGGGGATGTGTGAGTTCTCCAATTTTTGTTTTCCATTTTCAAGATTTTTTTTTTTTTTTTACTATTTAGAGCCACTAGCAATGCCATATAAATCTGGAGACCAGTTTGTTCACTTCTTCAAACAAGAAGGTTGTGATTTTTATAGGAATTGTATTATATGTACATTATGCGAAGTTTTGCCTTCTTAACAGTCTTCCAATCCATGGGTATGAGAGGTCTTCCCAGTTATTTATATTTTCTTGAACTTGCTTCAATGATGTCTTGTAGTTTCCAAAGAACAAGTCTTGCATTTCTTTTGTTAAGTTTATTCTTAAATATGTTGTTGTTTTGATGCTATTGTAAATAAAATTGTTTAATTTCATTTCAGATTGTTCATTGCTAGTATATAAAGATACAATTGACTTTTGTATATTGACCTTGTATTCCAAAACTTTGCTGAAATCATTTCTAATAGTGTTAAGAGTTTTTTAGTAGATTCCTTAGGATTTTCTCTATATAAGACCATAGCATGTATAAATAGTTTTAATTTTTTCTTCTCATCTGGATCCCTTTTATGTCCTTTTCTTGCCTATTTGCCACCCTGCTAGAATGTTCAACAGAAGTGCAAGTGCAAACATCCTTGTCTTGTTTCTGATCTTAGGGAGGCAGTATTTTACCATTAGGTATGATGCTACTGTGAGCTTTTCATAGATGCCTTTTATCAGCTAGCATAATTGGCTTTTCCTAGGATTCCCACCACCAGTTCACTTCACTTGCCAGCCCTCCTCACATGCCTCAGGAGCTATTTGAAGCTACTTTGGTGTCAACTTTCCCTATTATGTTTATATAATTTATTTGCACTTGAATAATGATGTCCCAGCATTTACTAGATTAATAGGCAAAAACGTTCTGTTCTCTGATGCATTTTAGTAAAACTGAAATAGTCTAGACCAGATACTAAAAACCTACCACTTTTTTGTTTGAGAGAAGCACCTTGTCTGCCTCCACATTAACTTTCCTGCTATAACAGGCGGTAAAATCACTTCACCTTTCACTTTCTAACCAGGTATGTGGCTACCAAATAGGAAGAATGGATATGAAATGCACGGTGACCTTGGAGCACTGTGCATATCTGAAGGTGATGATGATGAAGACACATCAGGTAGAAAATTCACAGGTCCATTTGCCCCCTGCCACATGGCCACACACGCTGCAGCTGGATGTAAAATGCACGTGGCCAATGTCTCTATGAACTGAAACAGGACATCAAGTACAATACAGTCTGCCTAGAGTGGGCAACATTCCCTGGGGCAGAGGAGAATGTAAGACAAAAATATAATAATGGGGAAGGGTGGAGGAGAGGGCTCCACAAGTTTGGTCGCTTCACACCTGCAGGAGGAAGGCAGCATTCTCCATGCTCCTCATGGCCTGAGGGCCCTTTCCTCCCAGACCCCACTCAGTGTGCAGGGAGGCCACAGGAGGGGAGGAATGGGAAGTGGAAGCACTTCTTTGTCACAGGATGATGCAGGGCACCTGATCCAGGGTCAAAGAAAGAGGAGTGGAGGGAGACAGTGCCTAGTCCCTCCTGGCCGGCTGTCTCAGGGTGACCGCATGCAGCTCAGTCTGCCAAGGCAGTTAGCTTCCCCAGCCTTAAATTCACCAAGATTTCTCAACCTCAGTCTTTCCTGGAATGGAACCCTTTCTTTAGGGTAATTATCCATGATGGGACCCAAATGTAGTATTTTCTACTAAGTTTTTGATGATGAAATGATAAACTCAAGTTATAATTGAAAAAAGTATTTTCAAGAGGAAATCTGGAAGTCATCAGGGGCATGTCACTGTAATTACAACACACAGTTGTCTTGCTTAAAAAATGGAGCCAGAAAAAAAAATGGAGCCAGACCCGAAATCATGATCCAAAGTGAAATGTACAAGGATCTGGGCACAGTAACAGCCAACAGCTTCAAATGACAGCCTTGTGTCAGCACTGGGGACAAGGGCATCTGTGGGATGTATGACGGGACACATTGAATGATATTCTCACTCTGGACCTTACCAGGTACAGGCCAAAGTACAGCATGGCTTTGTGTTTGTGAGTGTGCAGCAGAGCGAAAACATGCAAAACAAACCCCCAAATATACTTGTTGACCTCTGAACCTGAATTAGTGGAATAATTTAGCTACAGATTAGATGGTTTTTGTTTAGCAAAATACCTTGGTACACCATTGCAATGTGAAAGAGGAGGCTCCCAAGATGTTATTTGGGGAAAAACCATAGAAGATATAGCCAAAAGACATAGGTTAGGAAATCAAAGGGAGCATGTGTCGGGGGGGAGGCCAGTGATAAGAGTGGATGCATTTTAGAGGAGGGGAGGAGGCAAGAGGGGAGAGCCATGTGATTCGCTTAGGAGAAATGTGTTTTATGAGAAGTTCCTATACACATAGGATGGCCACACAGTTTGAAAAACAGGGCTGGCTTACATTCAGTTTTATTTGTTTAACACATGCTACTGGCATTTCACCCAATTCCCCTCAACTGCCAAACCTTTAAGAGTCAGCTAAACCCCTACTTCCTTTTGAGGGGGTGGTTTGGGGTAGCAAAAGAAAAGAGGTTTCCAAGTCCTGTTATAAGTCATAATCCCCAGCAAGCAGTGACCAAAAAGGAGGTCAGAGGTCCTGAAGATCCCCATAGTCATCAAGAGCAAAGAGAGCTGTGGGAGCCAGTGCTGACGGGAGAGGGCAATGATGATGGGTTGGGGCAGGTGGGAGGAGCCAGTGCTGGTGTGAGAGGCCAATGCTCATGGGTTGGGACAGGTGGGAGGAGCCAGTGCTGGTGGGAGAGGCTGGGGCCTGTGAAAGGAGCACTTCCCAATTGACTGGCCAGGTGCAGCTTTAAGACCAATCTTACTTATTTCAACACAGAAACAAGTGGGTTGGGCAGGGCAACCTATCCTTAGTGGCACTGAAGCAACAACAGTAGAGAATTGATTCTAAGTAAGAGTGGGAAGGTGGGGACATTGGTGCTGTTGTATGGTTGAGAGGCTGAGGGAAGTGCTGGACATTGTTCAGACTTCAGAGGCAACACTAACTGACTGTGAGCCCTACTGCTGCCACCTGTAAGCTGGGCAGTCTTTAATGGAACAGAACTCACTGGGCCCCTGTTTATGAACTGGAAGTAAGTAATGGTCTTGCTGCTAATCATGCCACCTCTTCACCTGCAAGGGGAGAAGTTAACTCCCCTTCACCAGGGCTACCCAAGGCATTAAGAGAGCCAGGTGAGCTGAATTCAGGACCCTTGTCTACGGGAGCACCTGCTCCCTGCATAGGCCTTTCTTCCTAAACCAATGCTCTCCTGGGAGCCCCCAGCTTCTCTCTCCATTCCTGGCTCCAGGGAGTCCCTTTTCATGCTATGTGGGCCAACCCCCTGTCTCACTCTCCAGCTCATGCAGGCCAATACCCTAGGGCGATGGTCAGCAAACTGCAGCTCGTGAGCCACATGCGGCTCTTTGGCCCCTTGAGTGTGGCTCTTCCACAAAATACCATGGCCTGGGCGAGTCTATTTTGAAGAAGTGGAGTTAGAAAAAGCTTAAGTTTAAAAAATTTGGCTCTCGAAAGAAATTTCAATCGTTGTACTGTTGATATTTGGCTCTGTTGACTAATGAATTTGCCGACCACTGCCCTAGGGCAGCTGCTCAGAAGTGAGTTTGTGGTGGATTCCAACCCTAACAGTGGTAGCTCCCTATTTGTAGCAGCATGCTTGCAAACATAGGAAGTGGATGGGTGGGGAGAGGTACAAAGAACCCATTCAAATAACAGATGCAAGTCCTGGGTCAGTTCTGTCCAAAACCAATATAATACAATATGAGCTATACTGCTGTTTTTACTTTCTAGTAGCCACATCAAAAAGAAACAGGTGAAATTAATGTTCATAATATATTTGCCTTAACTAAATATCATTTCAACATATAATCGACATAAACATTATTTATGAGATATTTTACACTTACACAAAATTCAGTGCCCATTTCACACTTACAGCACATTGAACTGGGACTGGTCACATTTCAAGTGCTCTGTGGCCACATGTGGTAGTGGCTCCCATACTGGACACTGGACGGCACAGTTCCAGATTCTCTGTGTCCACTCAGGTAGAATCAACACGCTGTAGCCCTTGGCAGGAGAACGAAATGGGTTCAGGCAGGGCTGGTTTACCATCTGCCACATAATGTGTGTTAATTTTAACAAGTGAATTGAGCATGCCAGACTTCAGTCTCTCATATCTATAAATGGGAATAGCATATCTACATCATAGGTTTGTTATAAGAATTAAGAAAATTGATGAATCCAAAGTCACAAATGCACAGTCAATGAGTGTCTATTATTAGGAGTACTAGTAGTAAAGCAGTACTATGATGTCCATGAAGTCACCCATCACAGGAATAATGGATCTGTATTAGGACTGATCATCCAGGTACATTGGGGAAGAGTTGGGAGGGATGTTTGTGGTCATCCAGTCCCAGTCATTCATTATATAATCAGTAAAACTGAAGCTCAAAGAGAGGAAGCAATCCTCCAAAGCCACACAGCAGATTAAAGTAGACTTCCAATGTCTAGTCACATACTCCTCCACCATGCCAAGGACACAGCGTTGGCCTCAGCCATCACGTTACTAGTATATTTTGAAGTGAGATGAAAATTTCAACTTTAGTAGGTATATATTACAGTACATAATGTATAGTAAAGTATAGTATAATCCTATATAATAAAAGCCCAGTGAGCAAAACAGCGGAATGACCAGAACGACCAGAGACCAGAACAACCGCGGCCCCTTGCTCCGGCCAGCCCTGCCCCCCAGTGGGGATCCCCAATCTGATCAGGGGCATGGCCAGCTGGCAAACCGCCTGTGGTCCCTCACCCCAGCTGGCCGCACCCCCCAGCAGGGACCCCCACCTCGATCCGAGGCCCCCATCAGGGCAGGCCAGCCAGCCCCCACCCATGCACTGGGCCTCTATCCTATATAATAAAAGGGTAATATGCAAATTGACCCTAACAGCAGAACAACCACTCAACCAGTCACTATGAGGCGCACTGACCACCTCTCGGTCCCTTTCCCCAGCCAGCAGGCTCTGATCACCCAATGGCGAATGGGGAACCAGAGGTGGGTGGCGGCGGGGAGTGGGGCCGCTTGCAGTCAGCTGGGAAAGATGGCCCTGATTGCATGCCAGACCTAGGGACCATACCCTCGCATGAATTTCGTGTGCTGGGCCTATTGTATAGTATAGTATAGTTTAGTTTAGTATAGTATAGTATAGTATAGTATAGTATAGTATAGTATAGTATAGTATAGTATATATACAGGGTGTCCCCAAAAATGTATAAACACTTTGACTGTCATTATTTATCCCAATGGTTAAATCTGAAGAGAAAGAAGCATCAATGGAGCTATCAGCTGTTAAAGTGTGTACTTTTTGGGGGGACACCTGTATAAATTACACTGTGAAGAAAAAAATGATTCACCTGAAAGGAGGCCTTGGAGGACAGCCCTACAGATACTCTGGATCAGGAAAATGAACAAGTGGGCCTGAGAGTCACTTAAGACTGAAACATTTATGGGGGCAAAATTAACAAAGCTGAAGCTGGCCAACTTCGGGCACATCATGAGCAGACAGGGCTCTTTGGAAAAGACAGTAATGCTGGGAAATAAAAGGCAGAGGTAAAGTGGAAGACCAAACATGAGGTGGACTGACTCTATGAAAGAATCCATAGGTAGGAGTCTGTAGGAGCTGAGCAGGGCGTTGAGGATGGGACATTGAGGACATCCCTCATTCACACAGAGTCGCCAGGAGGTGGAACCAACTCAACAGCGCAAACACGTATGCAGTAACATATAATATTTGTTATAAATTATATTTACAACAGTAATATCTTGTATAAGATCCTTATTTTACATACCATACATATTATCCTATATAATAAAAGCCTAACATGCTAAGTGTCCGGTTGTCCATTCAACCAATCAAAGCATAATATGCTAATGTTATACTAAGGCCACTCAACCACTCGCTATGATGTGCACTGACCACCAGGGAGCAGTTTACCAATCGACCAGTTGCTATGATGTGCACAGCCCAACCGGGGGCAGACGCTTTGACCAGAGGTTAGCTTGCTGATGGGGTCTGGCCTATCAGGACTGAGCGAGACGGGCTGGACATGCCCTGGAGACCTCCCATGGTCCCTCCCTGGAGACCTCCCGCATTCCTCCCCAACCCCGATCGTGCACCGGTGGGGTTCCTAGGCCTGGCCTACACCCTCTTGCAATCCCGGACCTCTCAGGGGGTGTTGGAAAGCTGGTTTTGTACCAATCCCAGGCCGAGGGACCCCACTGGTGCATGAATTCGTGCACTGGGCCTCTAGTGTATTATAAAATACATGTACAACAGTAATACCTGTGTAAGATCCTTGTCATACATACCATACACATGGTGTACATATTCAGTCACTCCATTGAAGAGATGGGTGTTAGGAGGGAATAGTAGCACAGAAGGGAATGATAGTATGAAGCCAGTGCAGGACAATTTATGACTGACATCAGGAAATTCTTGTTAAAACTGTCATTAATTATTAGACCAAAATAGCCTCTCCCAGGACACAGGTGAGGCACTGCTAAGCCCAGGGAGGAAACCAAGTGCAGCCCTGCCAGGGGACACTCTCAGGGACAAGGCCTGAGGCCCAGCCTCCTTTCTGAGTCAAGGGTGCAGAGCAGAAGTTTGCACCAGAACTGAGTGTGCCTCTATGTGCAGCAGTGGAGCCTCAGTGCCCAGCAGGGTCAGCTGAGCAATAGCCTTAGAAACTACTCGGGGTGACTTAAATGTTATGTGAAAACCCCACTGCAGGGCAAGGGACACTCATGCAATTACTAGGCTGCACGTAGGGAAATGTGATGGACTTAGTGGTTCCAGGTTTCTCTGAGGCAAGCGACAAGGTGGCATGTGGAAGCTTTTCAATAAATCTAAACTGACACAGGTCCTCATGTGCTGCTCGTGAAGGCTTTGGCTGGAAAAGCTTTCGCAGTGGGAAGTGATGGATGTGGACCCAGCAGACTCTCTAGGAGGTGTGCAGCCCCTTTAAATAAATATTAACATGGATTGTGCTGTTCATACATACTGGACATTGAAAGGTTGCCTGTCACTCACTAAGTTGATCTGGAAGGCATACACAGATATATTGGAGATCTATATCTATATCTATATCTATATCTATATCTATATCTATATCTATCATCTATCCATATTTCAATAACCCAAATGGTCTTTATATATCAGAGTTATGGACATAATCAACCAGGATAAAGCTGAATATAGAAATCATGAAGAGATACCAAGATTGAACAACAATAATAGCAAATGGCTGGCACATAGTAGGAATTAAATGTTTGCTGGCTGGATTCATTGATGATATTAATTATCAGCACATATATGAATTAAAACTGAACATAAACTCAAAGTGTAACAGAGGTACAAAGGCTTTAGCACATCAACTGCTATGACCTTCTCTATATGCTTAAGCCCAGCTGACAGACCCTGGAGGTACACCTCATCTATGCGCTGGTCAGACCCCACCTACAGGGTCAGGTGCACTTCTAGGCACCACATGTTGGGGGGGGGTATGAGAAATAGATTTGGCCCAGAATGGAGGGATACAAATGGTGACATTACATCACATGGTGATGGCTAAAGGCCCTAGGAAGGGTTAGAAAGAGGAGAAGAACTGGGGTTAGGTGATTGTTGGGTTCAAATACCTGAAGGTTTTCGTGGTAAGCAGAGCTATACTTGCTCAGGGTGACTTGGGAGGACAGAGGGCAAGTGGAATGGCTGACAAAGGGTAGATATTGGCTCAACATGAAGAAGATATTCCCAATGGTCCAAGTTGACAACAATGGAATGGATTGCTAATGAGCTCCCCATCACTGAAAGTGTTCAAGCAGAGTCCAAACAGTTACTTTCCAGGTTGGCACAAGGGGGCTTGTGCAGGGGTGGACCATAAGTCTGGTTTGTGTCCTCCCCAGGGTTGAGTCTAGAGAAGGGCCCAGACAGAAGACACCACTGCCAGCAGAGGGCACTCTTACTGATGAACCGAGGGTTGGCTGCCTGGGCCACAGGCTGGTGTTAGAAAAAGAGGTGGGATAAGGAGTGAAAGCAGCTGGCTGGGGCCTGGGCACCCATTCTGGAGAGAAGTTGTTAAGGAGGCAGGGCCCAGGGAGAAGACGTGAGCTCACCTGAGCTATGGAACCACAGGCTTCCCCCAGCGGCATGAATGTAAAGCCTGCAGCCTGCAGGTAGCTGAGGTCAGTGGGTGAAGAGGGGTGGGATGGGGCAGGGAGAGCTGGCGGCCAATCCACCCCAGCCCAGCCTTCTCTGTGCAGCATGTCAGGATGGCTGGCTAAGTCACAATCCTTGCTCTCCCCACATTTCCACCTTTCTGAGGGCCGCTCCTCCCTTCAGGCCTGCCTTTCCCCTCTCAGTCGGGCCGGTGCACATGCTGCACATTCCTGGTCGCATGATGAGATGAGCACCGCAGGCAGTGGGGTAAAGGTTTCTCTCCCTCGCCCTCTGGGAGTTGGCTGTTAAGAAAAGAACCCTTCTTAATACATGGTGCTAACGGGTGAAGACAGCCAATCAGCCCTGGAGGCAAAGAGAACATTTTCGGTGCAGCCTCTCTGGATTCCTCAGTGGCCTTTCACCTGTGCAGGTTTTCAGGTGAGTTACACCTGGATTGCACTATTACACTCAAGTGTCTTGCTTCCCACAGGTTTAGCAAATTCGACAGTCCCAAGTGTCTTCCACAGGAGAAAAGGAATAACATAAACTGAACTCCTGCCTCAACCTCCCAGGCCAACTCTGGTCTCTCAGCCCCACCAAGCAGCCAGCTGTTTACAGAGACACCTGGATCCTCTTGGGCACGTTTCAGCTTTCAGGAACACGTCTTATTCCTCCCCACCACGTCTCCACTGGGCAGCACTGGTGGCATTTCTGCTGATGCTCTAACATGTGGGAGAGTCCAGCTTATGAAAGTGTGCAGCCCGGCTCCAGGCTTTCATCCGTGGTCCGAGCAGCCAGGCGGGGTTTCTCCATGTCCCTGGGACCATCAGGAAATAGTCCACATGGCAGAATGAGTCCGGCCAGCTTTGTCTGGGTTCAGGAGGCTGAGTGGGGAGGTGGGAAGCTGCAATTCCTACCCATACCAGTTCGCTTGGTCGGAGGAGCAGGACATGGGCTAGCCCCCCTCTCTCTCTCTCTCTCTCTCTCTCCCTCCCCCCCCCCCCCCCCGACATAAAACCACCTGGATTCCTGGATTATTTGTGTAAAAGTTCTCCACTCCTTTGAGCCAGGTGATGTTTTCAGTGGATAAACTGTCTGCTTATGGATAGAGGTAGCCGCGTTCAGTAGGTCTTGCTTGTTACAGACTCACTTTATTTCAGTTTCCAGCAGCCAGCAGCCCCTACATGAGCAGCTCCCCGAGCCCATTTGTACCCCACAGAACTGCATGGTTCTTTATGTTCTGCTCTGAAACCTGTCCCTGGCAGAGCCGTGGAAACTAGACAGTGGACCAGAGGAGGGGAGATGGCAGCCAATGGGAAGGGAGCCAGCGAAGATGCCAAAGTGAGGCGTTGGCACACTGGGGGTGGCAGGATACTCACCAAAACCCACTCATCCACGCGGCTCCCATCAGACCAAGCAATCCCCGATTGTGACTCTAGATTCTCGGAGAAAACAAAAAGTAAGCAGATCATCCCCCGCAAAGCTCTACTTAACAAATTAAGTAAATAACGGGGAGGTTTCTGCCAACCATCCCTGGGAATAATGAAGGCAGAGAGCAGGCTCCCCATAGCTTTAACAGCGGGGGGCTGTTCTACTTGTTTGTGCTACGAATTTAGCCAAGCAGGGCAGGCCCAGAGCAAAGGCTGCAGCTGCGCTTTGCTTTTCTAAGGTGAGGTCTTGACGCTGTTTCCCTCTCCATTTCCTATTTCTAGGCTTTGTCTAATGGCCTTCCTGCCAAATGAGTGGCGGAGACGATTATTAACAAGAGAGCACACAGAGAAAACACCAGGCAGGTCTTTAAAGCTTAGGATGGCTGCTCTGAGGCCCCAAGACAGGGCTCGGCTGTGGGACATGGACCATGCTCACCAGAAGCACAGAGGTCGATAGATAACCGAAGTGTCAATTGTTAATGATTTGAGATGTCTCAGGGCCCCCTGGACAAACACCAGCACATTTTCTTGTTGTGAGCGGACTAAATTCAAGCCAGAGGGCTGCTGCCTCGCAGACTGGGACCAGCAGCATTATGCACCTGCGGATGCATTGCCCATGGGCCAGGCCTGCGAGCTGCTCTGCTCAGAGGCAGAAAAGGACAGGAAACGCGGGGCAAATGGCAGGAGCAGCAACAGAAGCTTTTATCAGCACCTGTGCATGCTGGCTAACAGGATAATGGCCCTTGTGAGCCACTGCCTGGTGTGGCAATCGGCAATTTCTTTTAAATATGATTTAGTAATATCTAGCAATCGGTTATTTCTTTTGAATATTATTTTACCGATGCAGGCAATGGATGCTGGATTTTTTTTTTTTTTTGACAAAAAACACACAAAACTATTTCCAAAGATGTGTTAATAATGTCTTTAATTTTCTTTACTCTGATGATTTGACATCTTAGGGCCTTTCTGATTCTGGAGGGATTGACCATCCCAGACTAAGCAATCCCTAGAGATCGTGAGCAGCTTGCCTGTGAGCATGCCTGCCAATGCAAACCAATGCAGTGTGATGCAAATGCAAAACCCAGAGCCCACACCCCAGCCGCCTATGTTCTCCCACTCTTACAGCTGCCCTACTCCCCCAGGGCCAGGTACCAGACACGCAGCCACTGTGCCCCAGAGCCTGTTGGCAGTACTCTACGGAGCCAATCCCAGCACTGTTCACCTGCCTCTCACCTCTCCCTCCCCCTCCATGGAGAACAAGGAAAGGCTCTTGCCCCTGTTTCCCCCTCCCCCATCCCCTCTGACCCACCTGGGGCCTCCCTCTGTGGCCCTCCTCTGAGAACTGGAACAACCTTTTCAGTGGCTGCCATCTCCCCATCTGTTGGCCTTGCAAAACCTAACTAATAATAAAACCTGTATTTTAAAACTAAAAAGTGTTCTTGGGAGTCAGGAGAGAGAAGCATATTATTTATAATTTCTGTAGGGGTTTTTCCTTAAAATGTTCTTCATGAGAAGATAGGAAGTATTTCTGTACAAAAACAAAATTGGTTCTGTCATTTAAAAAAATTAAAGTAATGCACACTTATAGTTAATAAATTAAAAATTAAGAGGGACTTAGAATGCGAAGTGAATTTCTTTCCCCGATGCCTTCATAGCCCAGAACCACACTACAGAAACTTCCCACTCTTCCTGTTGGTAATTGTTCTGTGAGATGCCTACACAGCTCTGAATACTATGCTTTATCATCTATCAATCCACCTTCTGCTGGCATGGAGAGGATTTGGTCGACTTATAAACCAACCCCTTCACTTTTCTGCCCTTTGAAATGTTTGAGAATCATATTATTATTTCTATCACTTCTGTTGGTAATCTTCTAACTTCAATGAACACTCACCTGTTTACTTCTAGTTCCATCTACTTCCACAGACTCCCTTGCCACTGCCCTTGTAAAATGAGGGTGTAAACTTCTGGCACTTTCTGTACTTTTCTTCTCCCTCTCCCCACTCTTCAATTATCTCAGCCATCCTGACTTCTGTCAGCTATGCTTGTGCTATGCCAAGTACTGTGACATAGCCCATACTCCCCTCTCAAATTCCAAGTCCACTATCAGTGTGCTGCCCCAGACAGGCCAGGAGGTCTTGGGAAGGGAACTGGGGCCAGTTTCCACTAGTGACTTTCTCTGCTCTGCTGGGCAAGCCACCCAATTCCTTGAAGCCTCTGATGCCTCGTTCAGTTTCTTTCATAGTTTAAAACGATATGGACTAGGGCTGGCGCCATTGGGGGCTCAGCGCATCTGGTTTTCCAGATGACCTAATAAATTCATAATTCTTTACCCCTAAAAAAATAAATAAATAAAATAATATGGACTAGAATCAAATCAGACCACATAGGTGAAAAAATGTATGTGCCCATACTGCTATCCACTGGAAAGGCAGGCAGTTACTCTAATCTGTCCATGGAGAACTCCAGGGATGGGGAGGGTGTGACCCCTTGTCCCTGCTATCATAGCCCTGTCACTACCAAGGATGGGTTGACGCGTTCTATGCTTATGGTTAGGGAAGGGACACTGTATGGATTTATTCCATGTCAAGTTCTATCACATGACTTATAAATGTTCTCACATATGTGTATTTTGATACGTATATTTGAGTTCAACTTACATTTTGTTATTTTAATTTTAAGTTATCTTCATTGTTGGAAGTATTAAAGATGTCCCTCTTTTCCCCCATTGACCCCTCCACACCTTTACCCCTCCCCCCACTAAGGCCTTCACCACACTATTGTCTGTGTCCATGGGTTATGCATTTATGCATATAAGTTCTTTGGTTAATCTCTCCCCATCCACCCACCCACCCTACCTTCCCTCTGAGATTCATCAGTCTGTTCCATGCTTCTATGTCTCTGGATCTATTTTGTTCATCAGTTTATTTTGTTCATTAGATTCCACATATGCATGAGATCATGTGATACTTGTCTTTCTCTGACTGGCTTATTTTCCTTAGCATAACACTCTCCAGTGGCAAAAGGAGTATTTTATCATTATTCACCTCTCTGGGGCAAAATGCTCTAATTCACTGATAATAAAATTTAATCTACTCTTTCTCTAATATCCTTAGTATCCCAACTGAATCCCTTTGCTGGTCCAGCACTAAAACCTCCACTACCCCAGAATTGTTCCATACACACGGCCTTGGGTTGCACTAATAAACCCTGGAAAGGATTATTTTACATCTCAATCTGCTCACACATAGCACTCTGCTCACCTTGTTTCTAATCTTTTTCTCTCTCTCTGACAATCGTTCTCTATTGTTGGGCTCTAATCTCCAGACTAGGGAAATTTTATAGTTGGTTTTTATTTCCTTCAAAATATTCATTGTCAATAAGTGAATTTAATTTAGGCACATGATGCTCTATATTATTACACTATTAAAAAATGACAATCTGGGAACAGTAATAATAGTGAAGGCACAACAGCCAGCCTGATGGAGCAACCCCTGTGGGTGACCAGACACCCTGCAAAGGGACCTACGTCTGCCAGGCCCTTGTCCTGTGTCTACCTTCTCATTCTCATTCTACAGCCAAGCAGCAGAAACTCAGGAGCTTTAACAGCATAAGGCTAAACCCATGCCCAAGGCCACATCCTGATTCTCACGGGATGCATCTTCACATCCCTGGGCAGTCATGCAAGTGTGTGTGGGTGGTTAGAGGCCCACATGGGCAAAGCCCCTGATGCTGTTACTGGGAAAACCCCAGTTGGGCTCGGGCTGCCTATCGATGTGTCCTTAATGAAAGCAGGGTTGAATCAAATAAGGCGTTTATTGAGAAGGCCAGCCAACAAGAAGACATGGCCCTTACAAGCATTCAAATCCTGTCTTACAGCAAAGTGCAGGGGATAGGATTATAAAGGGAAAGGGCCTAGGCAAGCATGTCAAACTCACGGCCCGCAGGCAGCATGTCTCATTTACTTGGCCCATGTTAGCCTTTGGGTTTGACATACTTGGCCTAGGGTGAGGCTGGAAAGGTAATGTAGCTACATGCACTCCTGAGGGTCTATTGGCTTTAGTCATCAGGCGATGAGATGATGTTGATGAGATGATGTTTTGACTTCTGGTGGTAGGTCTGACCCTGCTTATTGGTTCTGCTCACTGGAATCACAGTTGAGTCACCACCTCAATCGCTTTTCACAGTCCTAGAAAAGGAAACTTAAGAAAAACATAACCCCCTATTCACATATAGGAAACTTAACCCCCACTTCACATAAATATATGTGATCTAAGATTTAAAATAATATGATTATTTTTCAGATTAATTCAGGTGCTCTACCTATCAGGTTATAAGTCCCCTATCAATACTTGATTGAATATACCTATAAAAATCATGTCACTGTGTCGAGCAAGTGATTGCGCTGGGTGGTGATGGCAGGGGAGGCATGACAAATAGCACTGCTCTTTCCAAAGGACCACCCTGGTGGGTAACCTGGTCAGCGCTCTCCTGTCCCCTCCTCAGAAACCCTCTAGCCTCACAACATGACAGGCACCTGGATTATAGCTTCTGCCACACGGGGAGGTGGGAGGGCAGATGGTAGAGAAGAGGATGTCTGATTATGTAAAATACTACTGTTTGGCAGTTTTTAATTTACTTTGGTACAGTAATAAATACAGAGAGCTGGAATAATGCCAGGCAACCATGTGTCATACAATATATGTGCCCTGGTACATTTAAAAAAAGTAATTGATTTGAGAGAAAAAGAGAGAGAGAAACATAGATTTGTTGTTCCACTTATTTTTGCATTCATAGGTTAATTCTTGTATGTGCCCTGACCAGGATCAAACCTGCAAACCTTGAGCATAGGGACAACACTCTACTTAACTGAGCTACCCAACCAAGGCTCCTGGTGCACTTTCTATATTTATCTAAATGTGCTATATTAAATAAAATTTTAACAGACTATATTACAGACATGTGAATGCTTTGATCTGGAAGGATCTGCAATACCCACAGACAGAAGCACTGAACAGCTCTACAACAATGGGTAGCTCCCCCATGACCCCCCCAAGATTTCCCAGATATCCCATTTTAAACAGTGACATCATCATGGCCTCCTTTGGTATAGACCTTATTATATCCTTATTGGGGCTGTTAAAACTCTTGGGATTGGTTCTTCTCTCAAGGATCACCACCGATTTGACACTTGATACTCTGCCCAAGAGTCTCGGAACATTCCAGGCTCTCTACTTGGCTCCCTCTTTTCCTCATCCAAGCCTGGACTCCCCAGTGTCTGGACTCTGCAGTGCCGGGTCCTGGCTCCCCTCTCTACCTGGTTCATCGAGCTGGATCCAGGTTCCTCTGTAGCTCTGTAGAGGGCTCAGGGCCAATAGATTTCTGCACTGGGAGATGAATTAGGTCCAGGGAAGATGAAAGCAGGTGGCTGTGAGAAACCTAGCCATTTATTGGCTGCTCTTTTTCTGTGATAGAAAGCAAACAGACACACATACACACACAGACACACACACACACACACACACACACACACACACACACGTGCCAGCATGACCATCATGACCTGTAAAGATCATGGCCAACAGGGACCTTAACTCTTGTAATGACAAGCAATTAGCTTAGTTACATCTCAAGTCAAAGACAAGTCAGTAAACCAGCTCTGGATAATTAGAACCACTGACTACCTGTAATTCCAGGAAGCAGCACGCAGTTTCCAGCCTGAGGGCTTGTCTGTCACTAAGGCTGGCCAGACACTGAGTCATTTCATTTCTAACAATTAGGCGTATTTTGCTCAAGCAAATAGCAGATGAAAATCTGGTGAGGTTAGGCAGTGATAACATGAACAGTGGTAATTAATTTGCATTGTTACATCTAGATCTAACAACACCTCTAGTTGTTTCTTTATGTATCTGCGTAGTCTCATTCATTCACTCACTCATTCATTCAGTGGGCATTTTTAGAGTTCAAAAGACAAAGAAGTTCTGTACTGGGTACTGTTACAAAGATGGTCCTCATCATCAAGGAACTCGGAGTGTCTGTGAGGATGCTATTAACACAAGGATTCACAGCCTGCCGTGGAAACGCGTTGGCAGGACTTACCCAGGTACTATAGGAAGAGTGTGGGGACTTCCTTCACATTTATTCGTATCTCTCCGTCACCTACTCTCTTTACCTCTGACAAGGCTGAATGGCCTTAGTTCCCCCAACACCAGTAATCTTCCAGGAACTCCAGAAGATGCCAGTCCCTGGCTTCCTTTCTCTGGGACAGGTCAGGCCAGGCATGTGATCAGGGCAGGAAGGGGCAGAGCTGGAGACAGGCCTGCAAATAACCTCTGACTCAGGAGGAGCTCACAGCGCCCCTCCCCTGAGCTGGAGGGTGGACCTCCAAGGGGGGGTGGGGAGAGAAGTTAGTTACTTAAGCGAAACCTCGCAATATTAGCAAAGCCTGTGTCCAGAACATTTTAGCAAGTACTTTTAATACATGGTTGTGTGCTGGGGCACAGAAAATGTCTGGGGAGGATACAAATGCCCCAGTTGTCATTGCTAGAAGTTTACCCTGGATGCTCACGTCTCTGAAGAGCTGGGCCTCTCTGAGTGAATTCAACAAGGCTTCAGGAATTCTCCCCACAGGGCCAGGCTGCTCCGGGAACAGACTCAGTGCAGGTCAGCCTCTGCTCCCATCCTCCCGGCACAGGCCACCAGTCCTGTGCCATCAGGTACAGGCTCAGGAAATGCACCTGCCCTGCTCACGGAGGGACACCTGCACATGACTGCCAGGCCCAGGCTCTGCTGTGGGGGACAGGCTCCTGCACTGGTGCCAGGGAGGCCCCCTGGCCCTCTGCTCTCTCCCTTTGTTTTAACATTTTCCTTGGATGATAGAAATGGCGAATGCCCATCTTGAAAAACTGAAGAACTAGAGTCAAAATTAAAAGGAGAAAATAACACGTTTTCTAAATTACTCCACCAGACAAAATTTCAGTAAATATTTTAGTGATTTTTTTTCCTATTTAAAAATCCGTGTTGTACAGGGATGGGCAAAATTAGGTTTATAGCTGTGAGTACTTGGAACAGAGTATTGCAAGTAGACCACAAGAATGAGGTTGTACCTGAGTGCACTGTGCCCCTGTGACATCCTTTGAGTTAATAAAGCTATTCTAATAATCATAACCTGTCTTTTTCCATTATGAATAACTGTAAACATGCATTTGCCAATGACTGTACATTTAGGAAAATTTGGGAGAACGGGTGGCTAGAGATCATAGTCTAGATCCAATTTGTCTTGTTTCACATTACATGAATAAGTATTTCCTTATGTCAATAGGCATGTACCATAATTTAAAAACTGATAATATTTTGGGTCATACTTTTCTAGGTAGCCAAAACCCACACACCTTATTCTTTCACTATATTATACATACTATTCTTTGATCTGATTTTTTAGTTAATAGTCATTATGAATAAATTTTCATGTTAGTAAATATAACTCTGTAAATTATATAATTTTTTGTATGTTTTATAGA